>NC_059360.1:18787500-18912500 GCF_019703515.2 Myxocyprinus asiaticus
TTTAAGACAAATGTATATATAAATGCAGGTAAAGGGTTCACATACTTTTTCACATAAGTTATTGCAGTTTTTTCTTTTTTTTATGGGAACAGAAACTAGTAACTATGATAATTTAGTGGAAACTATAGTTATTGTGTTCAATTTGTAAGCATTCTCAGACTAATCTGTGAGTGGTCATTTACACCAAAATGTTTTTATAATGATTGTAGTTGTTTATTAAAGGAATATGGGTTCAATACAAGTTAAGCTCAATTGACAGCACTTGTGGCATAATATTGATTACCAGAAAAATTTATTTAGACTCGTCCCTCCTTTTCTTTAAATAAGCAAAAATCTGGGTTCCAGTGAAGCACTTACAATGGACAACCTGGTCTCATAGTGAAAACGTGACTATATATGCATTTTTGCAAAGCTTGTTATACGTGTCTCCAGGTACAATTCCCTGCAGTTTCCAGGTGAAATGAACACTAGAGGCGCAACAACAACTGTGTGCTTTATTCACTTCACTCAAATCATGACTGCAATGGCTGATTATGACTTTATAAACACTAATTTTCTATTACATATTTTCTATCACTATTACATGCCCATATTTCCATTTCTATTATTCCTTAGTTGTGATGACTTTACTATTATTCTAAAATGTGAAAAATAAATAAATAAATAAAGAATGAGTAAGTGACCCTAAACTTTTGAACAGTAGTTCAAGCCAAATCTATGCCCTTGGACCCACTTACATACAGTATATACACATATTCCAATATGATTAGCTTGCGCAGTAGTGCACCTCATAGAACGTTGGACTTAGAACTCGGAGGACTACGTTTCAAAGCCAGAATTCAAGCTGACACATGACACAACAGAGATGTAGAAGCGACACGAAATGACATGGTTGCTTCAGAAAATGTGCTTTTCATTTCGCTTCTGCATTTTAAAATACTATCGGTTAAGATTAGGTGTTGGTTAAAGTTGCAATACGTAACTTTGTGCTCTCTAGCGATATCTGTGGTTGAAATTGAAAATTGCAAGCACTTTGTGGAAGAATATTCTGGCATGGGGGGGTGCGGTCACGTGTTGTCACCTGGGTCGTAATTATCTCTAACACCTGTCTCTCATTATAGTGACTGTGGAGGGAGACCTGAAAAGGCATACCAGAGCGTCAGAGGGGGAGAGAGACCAGAGCCTGAATCTATTGTGTGTTTGGCAAACAAGAGCCCTTTTTGTTTAAGTTTCACTAGACTGCGTGAGAACAATAAAGCACTCACATTTGACTGTTCGCTGTCTCCAGAACTTAGAACTTGCTACAGTGGTGCCGAAAACCCGGCTTTGGAGGAGTACGCCATTATCGAGTCCTCACCGCTGGGTGAAGTCTTCAAAACCCTCGCCAGCATCCAGCAGATTCAACACCAGGCCCTCATGGACGTACGCCTGGAGCAGGAACAGCATTTCCAATCCTGTTCCAGGCACAAGTGGAGGACCGGCAGGTGCTCTGGAGCTTGATCACCACAGAGGGGGCTGGCGCTGCAACCTCCCTGGAACCCACCCCACCCACGGCCATAATGAAAATGGGGCCAGACGACAACCCAGAGGCCTTTCTGGACCTATTTGAGAAGATGGCGAAGGTCTGGAAGTGGCCTCCTGACCAGTGGCCTCCTGACCACCCGGCTATGGCCAACTTCCTGCCGCCAGCCTCCTCAATTACCAACATCTGAAGAAGGCCATCCAGCAATGGGTTGGTCGTAGCCCCGAACAAAGCCGTCAGCTCTTTTGGTCTCTGAGCTTCGGGAAACATGGCCACCCGTTTGCTTTTGCTCAGAAGCTCCAGGATGCCTGCCGGAAATGGTTGCTTGCGGAGGGAACCCGCTGCGTCATGGATGTAGTCGACCTGGTGGTACTGGAGCAGTTCGTCGCCCAGCTTCCATGAGGTATGTCCGAGTGGGTCCAGTGCCACCGCCCGGCATTGCTGGAGGACGCCGTCCAGCTGGCAGAGGACTCCATGGCGACGTTTCCAGGAGGCAGCGATCCAGTTTTCTTTTCCTTCTTCTCTCTCTTCTCTCTCTCCAAACCCTGTGTCTCATGTCCCCTCCCCCCCACCCCACCCCTCCCAATCCCACCCAGTTCCAGCTCCTCGGAATTGGAGAGGAGCCCTGCCCAAACTCCACCCCCGGTCCAGAGGACCCTTCCCCTTGTCTGTCCCTCCTACTGCCCCTGTCTGCCTCCACTATCCACCCCCCCCCAGGTTGGCGAGACCGTCCCCACGTGTGCGGAAGGAAGACCTGGGCTGGTCTGCTGGAGCTGTGGGGAAGCCGGACACAGTCAGGATCAGTGTCTGGTGATGGTGGTGAGGACACTGGTCCAGATCCCCGATGCTCCACAGGCCGCCCCTGATCAGGCAGGGGCGTATCGGATAATGGTAAGAGTAAAAGGGGATACACATCAAGCTTTTGTGGATATAGGTTGTTCTCAAACCTCGATCCACCAAGGCCTGGTGCAAGGAAGGTCATTGGATAAGAATAAACGGGTGAGGTGTGTGCATGGTGACATTCACAAGTATCCAGTGGTTACCACTGAGATACGATTCAGGGGAAAAAGCATAGAGTCGAGGCTGCAGTTAATTCCCGCCTCACCCATCCACTAATTCTGGGAACCAATTGGCCTGGCTTTAAAAATGTATTGAGGGTAATGTGTGTGGATGGGTCCTGCAGTTGCGTTGCAGTTGTGTGTCGAGACCCTCAAGCACGCCTTTGACCAAGTGAAAGTAACTGATGGTCAACCCCTCCAGCCTAATGTTGCACTCACATACCTGTACTTTTCTATTATCAAAGAGCAGTTGTATCGAGTGACGCAGGAAACTCAGAATACAACTCAGCTGTTAGTTCAAAAGAGCCATCGGGAAACACTCTTCCAGGCGGCTCACTATAACCCAATGGCTGGTCACTTACACTACCGTTCAAAAGTTTAGGGTCACTTACTCATTCTTTATTTATTTATTTTTTTCACATTTTAGAATAATAGTAAAGTCATCACAACTATGGAATAATAGAAATGGAAATATGGGAATTATGTTGTGACTAAAAAAATACAAAATAAATCAAAACTATGTTTTATTTTAGCATCTTCAAAATGGCCACACTTTGCCTAGTTTTTGCAGAAATGTACTCTTGGCATTTTCTCAACCAACTTCTTGAGGTATCACCCTGGGATGCTTTTTAAACAGTATTGAAGGAGTTCCCATCTATATGCTGGGCACTTAGTGGCTGCTTTTCTTAATTATTCAGTCCAAGTCATCCATTTCAAAAACTTTTTTTTTTTTAAATAAAATTTTAGTTTTGTAATTAAATAAATTAATATGTTAGCACAATTATATTTTTGTCTACAAAACTAATTTCAAACATTTAAGCATACGCCTTCAGATCAAAAGGTTTTTAAGATCATGAGAAACATTTCAGGCAAGTGACCCCAAACTTTTGAACGGTAGTGTAGGTCACGAAAAGACTTTGAACCGTATAATGGCCCGTTTATTTTGGCATTCATGGCAACATACGCAAATGGTGTGTGGCTTGCCATGAATGTCAGTTGGTGAATCCACCGGCCACCCCAAAAGTGCCATAGCACCCTCTGCCATTGATCGAGGTCCCCTTCGAGAGAACTGGCATGGAGCTCATCGGGCCATTAGAGCGGACTGCACACAGCCATCACTTTGTATTAGTCCTGGTGGACTATGCAATGCAATATCCAGAAGCAGTGCCTCTTCACAACATCTCATCGCGTAATGTTGCGGAGGCACTCTTCAGAATTATCTCCTGAGTGGGGATTCCAAAAGAAATCCTCACTGATCAAGGCACAACATTCATGTCATGTACACTACCCGAACTGTATGAATTATTAGGCATTAAATCGATTCGCACCAGCGTTTATCACCCATAAACCAACGTGTTAGTCGAACGATTTACTAAAACCTTAAAAAACATGATTTGTAAGTTCGTACACGAAAACGCTAAGAATTGGGATAAGTGGCTCGAACCCCTGCTGTTTGCAGTATGAGAGGTCGCGCAAGCCTCCACATGGTTTTCCCCATTTGAGCTACTGTATGGGCACCAGGAAGCTTGGGAGGAAGGACCTTCGAATAGCAAAAACTAAATTCAATACGTTCTTGACCTTAGAGCAAAACTCCACACTTTGGGGCAGGTAGCATAGGAGAATTTGCTCCAAGCACAAGATCGGCAATGCCGAGTGTTTGACAGGGGCACTTGACTACGGAAATTTGCATAGGGAGATAAAGTGCTTGTATTGCTACCCACCTCGAGCTCCAAATTACTCACCAAGTGGCAAGAACCCTTTGAGGTCACATGACGAGTCGGGATCTCGATTATGAGGTTAGGCGAATCTACCACCTTAACCTCCTCAAACCATGGAGGGAGGCGGTGCTTGTAGCCTTGGCGACGGTAGTTCCGGAGAGGGCATCGCTCGGGCCGGAAGTATCTCCCAAATCAAATGCCGCAAATTGACGAGTTACTCGATCGGTTGGGCGCGGGTCAATTTACTCAACGCTGGACTTGACAAAGGGTTACTGGCAGATCCCTTTAACTCCAATATCCATAGAAAAGACAGCTTTTTCCACACTGTTCGGATTACGCCAATTTTTTGACGCTTCCGTTTGGTTTGTTCAGAGACCCGGCCACGTTTCAGCGCCTCATGGACAAGAACCTCAGACCGCACACGGCATATGCTGCTGCGTATCAGGATGATATGATCATTTATAGTATTGATTGGCGGCGGCATATGCAACATCTGAGGGCTGTCCTGAGAGCGCTGCGGCAGGCAGGACTCACGGCCAACCCAAAGAAGTGTGCAATTGGGTGGGTGGAATTAGGTATCTGGGGTTCCACTTAGATCACAGGCAGGTGTGTCCACAGGTTAACAAAACCACAGCGATCACAGCCTGCCCGGTGCCCAAGACCAAAAAGGAGGTAAGGCAGTTTTTGGGACTGGCTGGCTACTACCAAAGGTTTGTGTCTAGCTACTCTGATGTCACCAGCCTGCTGACTGACATTACTAAAAATGGGGCTCCCGATGTGGTCCAGTGGACAAAGTCGTGCCAACAGGCTTTCCTTAAGGTAAAGTCTGCACTGTGTTGGGGGCCGCTTTTACATGCACCTGATTTCTCTCTCCCCTTTATTTTGTTGACTGATGCATCTGACAGGGGGCTGGGTTCAGTGCTCTCGCAGGAGGTGGGAGGGGAGGAACGGCCAGTGCTATTTATTAGTCGCAATCTCTCCTTCAGGAAGACAAAGAATAGTACCATCGAGAAGGAGTATCTTGCGATTTAGTGGGCTGTTCTTACCCTCCACTACTACCTGCTGGGGTGGGCCTTCACCCTCTGTTCTGATCACGCTCCTTTGCAGTAGCTCCACCGCATGAAGGATACTAACGCGCAGATCACCCGTTGGTATCTGGCTCTTCAGCCCTTTAAGTTTGAGGTGATCCACAGACCGGGGGTGCAGATGGTTGTGGCTGACTTTCTCTCCAGAAATGGGGTGGGGAGTAGGCAGGCCAAATGTTGCCCCGGTCTGAGTCAGCGGTGGGGGTATGTGGCATGGGGGGTGTGGTCATGTGTCGGTCTGCAGGAGAACGGTAAGACTCGTCATATGGATTCTTAGTAAATGACAGCAACATTTTCATTTTGTGGTGAACTATCCCTTTCAGTATCATTCATCAGCCAGTGATATGTGCACACAGAATCAGAGATTCTCAAAAATTTACATTTTTACAAATTCACCTCTCCAGTAGTAGGTTTAATTCTACTTTTTAGATGGCAAGAAATGTTCCTAGAGTTTTGAAGACACTACCATCAACACTTGCAGTAAAGCAAGCACACTTGCACTGCACTGAAAAGTCAGGAAAATCAGTCTGCTGACCTTTCAATGTTTAATTGTCTTCAGGAACCTGATTCTATTAAAAATGGTAAAAATGAGCTCAGATGCAAAGCAGGCTGACCTTCTCACCTATGATAAGGAGTTCCTTCACTGACCAATCAAAAGGGTGAACTTTAATTAACCTGGAGTGTTAATCATTATTTTCCACTTGCTGCATGACATTCTATGTATGTGAAATGTCTGTGATTTGTTCGACCAGATTCCCTAAAATGAGTCTTGTGTATATAAACAAATACTTATATAGTATCTTATATAGTGCCTGGTACCTGCTGGACGGATGGACAGCTTTGCCTTGTTATTTTTGATAACTAAGGACTTTAAAAAATCATATTGATTTGCTGATACACTGATGTGTGAACCATTTTGACTTATTTATTGGCTCAAAAGGACTATGGACCATTTTCACAAACCTGCTATGATGCGTTTCATCCTTCTTTAACAACATAAATGTAGCAAACATTTACAATTTAACAAAAATATTGTGTGTGAATTTATGATATTGTACTTTGTATTATATTACCCTGGAATAAGTTTTTAAAAAATCAGTTACCAAAGCTGTGATGAGGCTTCTAACACAGCTACTGAGGGGGTGACAGAAATTTTGGCCTGTTTCTCTCTTCTTACTGCTGTTATCCAGCGTTAAATATTTTTATCTTCTTTTGCAAAGCTGTGAAAGTATAATCGTTGATTTTTTTTATTTTACAGTTGGAGCAAACGGTTAAGCAAAATTTTAATTTGCTGTGGTCCCCCATTCAAAGCCATTCAAGTTTAACCCACTATGACGACTTCCACTTCAGGAACGTGGATGTGTGAAAAGGGTCCATTCACTCACAGATGAGACATCACTTTGGCTTACACGCAATTAAATGTTTACTCTACACAAGAGCAATATCTAGCTAATGAGATATTTTTAGTGTAGAGTAAAAATATATTTTTAGTGTAGAGGATTTAAATCCATTATAGAAATGTCCATGACATTTAAGATTTTTCCATTACTTTTCCAGGCCTGGAAATCGTCATGGTTACTTGTGTAACCTCCGTTCCCTGATGGAGGGAACGAGACGTTGTGTCGATGTAGTGACACTAGGGGTCACTCTTGGGAGCCCGAGACACCTCTGGTCTTTGATAAAAGGCCAATGAAAATTGGCGAGTGGTATTTGCATGCCACTCCCCCGGATATACGGGTATAAAAGGAGCTGGTATGCAACCACTCATTCAGGTTTTATGCTGAGGAGCCGATATAAGGTCTGGCCATTTCAGCGGGTAGTTCAGCGTTGTGGCAGGAGGGACACAACGTCTCGTTCCCTCCGTCAGGGAACGGAGGTTACACAAGTAACCATGACATTCCCTATCTGTCACTCACTCGACGTTGTGTCGATGTAGTGACACTAGGGGTCCCTATACGAAACTGGCGGTGTGTGGTGGGCAGACTACTGTGTGCCTCATAGCCAGCACACCAGGTCGACACGTAACCTCCCCCAACATATTTATGAGTGTCGAAAGGCCCTTTTTGGGGACAAGTCGACTACCCAAAAGATGGAGACAGGCTTAACCCAGTCGTGGCCTCTTTTCCCCTTCTTTTTCTCCACTCCCTAAAAATGAAGGGGGATTATCCGACTGGGCCGCCAGGTCTAGTAGGGGGGTGTCCCTCCCAAGGGGAAGACACCGTGGAGACCACACCTTGCCCAAAGAGAGGGGGGGGGGGGTATTTAAGTGGAAAAATATGTCACATGGTCTTTCCAACCATGTGGGGAGTCCTCAAGGTAGATCCTGCCCAATGGGGGAGGAGTTACTACAAACATGGAGACTGGGGCAGAGGGGCTCTGCCCAAGGAAGATGCAGTTTGCCAACAGGGAAACGAATTAGCGGAAGATATATAATCGCATGGGGTTAGCCTTACAGGGAACCGCCACATGCGGAGCACCTACCCCAGAACAGGGCTCTTAGTTAGCGCGTGTTCTGGGCCGGCAGCGAGTCTCTCCGAAAACTCGACTGCCACAGGGCTCGGAGGAAGTCAACCAGGGAACAAAGTTTGTGAACACTACTGGGAATTAATGGCACACGTCTTCAGCTCCAAGGGAGGTGGAAAGCGCTATGTGCAAGTGATAAACCCGGCACCACGTCTGGGTGGGCCAGTAGGGTGCTACCAGGACGACCTGCTCCTCGTCCTCCCTGACCTTGCACAGGGTCTGTGCAAACAGGCTCACTGGGGGAAATGCATATTTGCACATGCCAGGGGGCCAGCTGTGTGCCAGCACGTCTATGCCGAGGGGGGCCTCGGTCAGGGCATACCAGAGCGGGCAGTGGGGAGGATTCTTGGGAGGCAAACAGGTGCACCTGTGCCTGTCGAATCGACTCCAAATCAGCTGGACCACCTGGAGTCTCCACTCTCCCCTGAGGGTAACCTATCATGACAGCACGTCCGCTGTAGTGTTGAGGTTGCCCGGGATGTGAGTGGCTTGTAGCAACTTGAAGTGCTGCTGACTCCAGGAGGAGGAGACGGCAGGTGAGTTGTGACATACAACGAGAGTGCAGACCGCCTTGGCGGTTGACATATGCTACCGTTGTCGTGTTGTCTGTCTGAACTAACATGTGCTTGCCCTGGATCAATGGCCGAAACCTCCGCAGGGCGAGCAGAATTGCCAACATCTCGAGGCAGTTGATGTGCCAATGCAGTCGCGGACCCGTCCAGAGGCCAGCAGCTGCGTGCCCATTGCAAACAGCGTCCCAGCCCGTTTTGACCGCAGGGACACGCCCTTGGCGATGAGTAGACGGGGTGCGGGATCTTGAGCCGCACCGGGGCAGGATATGTCGGCTAGCATCCGGCTACTGCTCCACCATCGAAAACTGCTGGGCAAAGTCCTTGACGGTGTCGCCGAATAGGCCCGCCTGGGAAATGGGGGCAGCAAGGAATCGTGTCTTGTTGGCCTCGCCCATCTCGACCAGGTTGAGCCAAAGGTGGCACTCCTGGACCACTAGTGTGGCCATCGTCTGCCCGAGAGACCGCGCAGTGACCTCCATTGCTTGGGGAGTGAGTTCGGTCGCCGAGCGCAGTTCCTGCATCAATCCTGGGGCAGAACTACCCTCGTGCAGTTCCTTTAGTGCCTTGGCGGACTTGCAGGAGAGTCATGGCGTGCAGGGCGGAGGCGGAGGCAGCTTGTCCAGCAGCACTGTAGGCCTTGGCCGTCAGAGACGACGTAAACCTACAGGCCTTGGACGGGGGCTTTGGGCACCCACGCCAGGTGGCGGCGCTCTACGGGCATAGGTGCACCGCGAGCGCCTTTATCCACCGGGGGATTGCTGAATAGCCCTTGGCCGCCCCACCATCGAGGGTAGTGAGGGCGGGGAAGCTGAAAAGATCGGGACCGGGCAGTAAAAAGTGCCTCCCGCGACCTTGTCAGCTCCTCATGCACTTCTGGGAAGAAAGGAACAGGGGCGGGGCGTGGCTTTGAGGATTTTGAGGAAGATCATTATGTTATAATTGTGATATAATGTGTAATGGACAGCATTTCTGACAGATGTTTTATGCAACACTGGGCCAAATCTGTTATATATGGACTTTTAGCAGCTCCAGGCCTCTCCTATTGGTGATCGTTGGTATTGCTTTGCCTGGAGAATGGGCTCATGACATGACAGAGTTATGAAACTAAACCTACTTATTTTGCAATCCATATTTACCCAGTTTTTCAGCTGCTGTATGATTGATTGAACCTTGTTGTCTGCCAAAGTGGACAAGACATAAGAAAATCAATCAATGTTAGAAAGCTCACTATTTCAGTCATGCAGTACACAAAAACCAAACCACACAAACACAATACAAGATTTGTAAAGATTTTTGTCTCTCTGGTTTAAAAAAAACAAAAAACAAAAAGGCCTGATATGTATAAAGATAGTTTGTAAATAAAAGAAAAACAACCCCTTCATTAGTATACGTTAAAGGTTATATATTTATTATATTTTGTCCTGCTGTATATCTTCATTATCAATGTAGAAAAATTTCTCCCTGCACTTGCATGAATTTACTGTTAATATGTTTTGTGTTTGTTGTACATATACATACAGTGCATTCTGTATGTCTGTGTGTGTTTGAGAGAGATACACAATGTTCAATCTTGTGCCATATTTGAGAAGGGAAGTCATTGAAACTCGTTGTTGCTAGAGCCATTAGTGAATAGCAACTCTGATTGCCTAGATAAATGGCTGGCTGTCTAGAGTACATGCAAGGTGAATTGTAAGCAGTGGAAATTGCCCTGAATATGGCCATCTGTTCTGAAAATGAGAAACATAATAGATGCTGTTACAGTGACCATAAGCTGGCATCACCATGACTCAAAAAGGGAAGCACTGAAATCACAGAAATTCCCCGTTTCCAAACAAGCCACCAGACAGCCCTGCAAATGCTTTTGCCAGCATTATATTTATGACTGTGCCCAGCGAAGCCACTCTAAATCTATATGTGATGTGAAGAGCTTGAGATGTGCCGCCCCCAGTAAACTTCAGCAGAGCAACAGAGTAATGGCTCTGTGCTTTGGACAGAAGAATTTCGAGTTTGATCCTCCCTCACAGCAGTCCAAATTCGAAGTATGTCCTTGAAGATTTGCACAACATTATTGGCTTGATGCCATATTGAAATGAAAGAATTTGTAGAACAAATTAACCAAATAAAATGTACACACGGTGGTATGAAATTATGTCAGTTTTGTAAGTACAGCAGACTTATTGAGCCTATCATATTTAATTTAATTCTGCCATTCTGGTCGATTAGCTAATACAGTTTTGCACACCATCCAGGCAGTTCTTCGTTTCTTCGCTCAGAGCCAAAAAGATGTTCGAAACAGCAGAGCAACGACATACTGTTTGTGAACATTCAGACACCGGCCACACCACTGGGGGAGGTGTTTAGAGGAGCATGTAAATATGAGGACGCTTAAGACTATTTGTAAAACCTTAACTTATGTGACACTAAAACATTTGATCAATTACTACGTCTCATTCTATGAGTAGAATTCACATTAGATCAGTAAAATAAGCCATTTTAACCACTCAATGATGATTTAAAGTAAAAGTCATATACTGTATATGCAATAGAAAATGCATAATTTGTCTTGTTTACATTCTGAATTCATGTTGCTAATGCTCTAACACGCTATACGCGGCCATAATACGCACCACTTAGACTGTTATTGTACTTTATGATAACACTGAAACTACTGCAAAGATTGGTGTATAAAAGAGTGTAAATGGGAAGAATACAGACAAAAAGAATGATGATCGGCATATCTAACTTTAAAAAAAATAAAAAAATAATTCCCTTTTCTCCCCAATTTGGAATGCCCAATTCCAACTACTAAGCAGGTCCTCATGGTGGCGCAGTTACTCACCTCAATCCGGGTGGTGGAGGCCAAGTCTCAGTTGCCAGAGACAGACAATCCATGCATCTTATCACGTGGCTCGTTGTGCATGACACCGCGGAGACTCCCAGCATGTGGAGGCTCATGCTACTCTCTGCGATCCACGCACATCTTACCACGCGCCCCATTGAGAGCGAGAACCACTAAACGTGACCACGAGGAGGTTACCCCATGTGACTCTACCCTCCCTAGCAACCGGGCCAATTTGGTTGCTTAGGAGACCTGGCTGGAATCACTCAGCACACCCTGGATTCGAACTTGCAACTCCAGGGGTGGTAGTCAGTGTCAATGCTCGCTAGTAATATCTTACTTTGGGCAAATGAGTGAATGCCCTTACAAAAAATCTAAACTTGCCACAAATTTGCAGCAAAATCTGTTATTTTTACATGCAAATGAGCTTTTGATTCACTGCAAGTGTTTTCCAGATGTTTGCAGCTCTTCGCTGGTAGTGGTGAACCTCTGGCAAACCTTTGGCAACAATGAAAAATTTACCGCAAGTTTGCCACAAAGCTCATTTGCATGTGAAAATTATCAGTGGCTGATTTGCAGCAAGTTCGCGGCAAATATGCCATGAACTCTCGATTTACATAAGAGTGGCTTTTGGCTGCAGACAGCAGATGAGTAAAACAGCATGTCAATGGAAACTTAGAGTATTTGAGTAGATTTGATTCCTTTTGTAGACTAATTAAACAAACAAAACAAAAAAAATCCCATAACGTGTTCTTGGAATTTGTCTCTAAGTAAACGATCGTACAAATGTTGGTAAATTTGCACCAGCTTGCTAATAACTCTGCACACTCGTGTGTTCATGTTGACTGATCTTGACTGACTGAACAGGAATTAGTTTTTGGCCTCAAATAGGTGGAGCTTCAGGTCACACCTACCGATGACGTGGACCAATTGCAGTAAAAAGGTGTTTAGCAGCCGGTAAGAAGTTTTCCTGAAAGAAATTGTTACGAACAACAAAATGAATGCAAAACCACCTTCCTTTATCCAGATTTTGTTCTAAATGACATCACACATGTTTGTTCTTCGATTTCATAGGAACTGTGCAGGGGCCCTAAACCTAACTGTAAGTGGAATAAAAAAGTAATTTTAGACAAAAATTTAACCATACTGTAAACATAATTACTTCCTGGTTTCCATGGGACTTAACACGCTAGAGGTTAAGGTGATCATGCATGAATCAATTAAAATATGTCTGATGGTGAATAGCGCTTGTCAGTAGTTTGGCAGAAAGGGGTCGATTTCAGGGTACATAAACTTGCGGAAGCAAAATGTGTTTATGTTTATGTTAATTTCCTGAGTTTATGCAATTTGCAATTCCTGCATCACCAAATGAAGTTGCAAAAATAATCGCTCTTTCAAACAGATTTCCAGAATACTCCCCCATCTGACATTGGTCAGGCAAACAGATACAGAGTGCAACAATGCCTGCCCACTTTTTCTAGCCATCTGGGTTGCAGAAGAATTTTTCCCTTTCATTTTATTTATAGAGTTTTCATAAAATCCTTTATAAAAGAGTTAGAATCAATGAACCAAACCAACCAGCTCCTAGGACCTAGGTGAATCACAATGTAACAAACTTTTGTTTGAAGGAAAATGTATTTTAAAATCGTACAAAAAGACAATGGTAAAACACTGTGTTCTTAATGTCTTTCATGATTGCACTACAGAGCCACAGTGTTTACACTTTTCAATGAAATAAACCTACAAATGGCTTACTTATAGCTGTCTCTGCATATTAAGCTGGGATAGGAGAAAGTATTTTAACATAAGAAAAAATGCACACTTTAGCACTGAAAAATGTCACTGAGTCGAATACTAATATGAATATTGAGGTGGATGTGTCCCCCTAAATGTCTATGGTGGTTACGGCGCTGACTACAACCATGCATATTACATTCAAATTGTCTCAATTATGCTAACATTGAAAGTCAAGTGTCTTAGCTCTGCAGTGACACACAAGCACTTGCAATCTTGAGTTGCTGACACTGCAAAACCGCGAGTGTTAAGGGTTTATCACATGATTGTGAAGATGACCTCTACATTTGATATGTACAGTTGAAGTCAGAAGTTTACATACACTTAGGTTGAAGTCATTAAAACTAATTTTTTAACCACTCCACAGATTTAATATTAGCAAACTATAGTTTTGGCAAGTCGTTTAGGACATCTACTTTGTGCATGACACAAGTAATTTTTCCAACAATTGTTTACAGACAGATTGTTTTACTTTTAATTGACTATATCACAATTCCAGTGGGTCAGAAGTTTAGATACACTATGTTAACTGTGCCTTTAAGCAGCTTGGGAAATTCCAGAAAATGATGTAAAGCCTTTAGGCAATTAGCCAGTTAGGCTAATTGGCTAATTGGAGTCAATTGGAGGTGTACCTGTGGATGTATTTTAAGGCCTACCTTCAAACTCAGTGCCTCTTTGCTTGACATCATTGAAAAAAAAAAAAAAAAAAAAAAAAATCAGCCAAGACCTCAGAAAACAATTGTGGATCTCCACAAGTCTGGTTCATCCTTGGGAGCAATTTCCAAATGTCTGAAGATACCACGTTCATCTGTACAAACAATAGTACACAAGTATAAACACCATGGGACCACGCAGCCATCATACCGTTCAGGATGGAGATGTAATCTGTCTCCTAGAGATGAACGTAGTTTGGTGCGAAAAGTGCAAATCAATCCCAGAACAACAGCAAAGGACCTTGTGAAAATGCTGGAGGAAACAGGTAGAAAAGTATCTATATCCACAGTAAAACAAGTCCTATATTGACATAACCTGAAAGGCTGCTCAGCAAGGAAGAAGCCACTGCTCCAAAACCACCATAAAAAAGCCAGACTAGAGTTTGAAAATGCACATGGGGACAAAGATCTCACTTTTTGGAGAAATGTCCTCTGGTCTGATGAAACTAAATTTAACTGTTTCACCATAATGACCACCGTTATGTTTGGAAGAAAAGGGGTAAGGCTTGCAAGCTGAAGAACACCATCCCAACCGTGAAGCATGGGGGTGGCAGCATCATGTTGTGGGGGTGCTTTGCTGCAGGAGGGACTGGTGCACTTCACAAAATAGATGGCATCATGTGGAAGGAAAATTATGTGGATATATTTAAGCAACATCTCAAGACATCAGCCAGGATGTTAAAGCTTGGTCGCAAATGGGTATTCCAAATGGACAATGACCCCAAGCATACCTCCAAAGTTGTGGCAAAATGGCTTAAGGACAACAAAGTCAAGGTATTGGAGTGGCCATCACAAAGCTCTGACCTCAATCCAGTGGTTCTCAATATTTTTGGGTCATGCCCCCCTTTGAAACAAGAAAAACTTTAGCCCCCCCCCCCAAATAAACTAATCGAAAATCATTTTGTTTTTACTGAAAAAAAAAATGCTTTTAAAAGATTAAACTACATTCTCTTTCATCTTCGTTTGACAAAAAAGGTTTTATTTAAAAATACAATGAAATCTGAATGAAAAGTTACACTTCACTCCACGTGGCGCTTGGCCGCTCAGAAAACCGAATCCTCCATTTTTTTTGTAATTAACATTTTTATTGATTCCATTCATAAAAAACCAATAGACACAACATAAAATATGTAATCAGATATATAAATTAAACCCTTCCCCCCGAACATCCCCCCCACCCGACACAAACACGCATTACAATGGTCTCTTACAATTATAGCAAAAAATTAGAAACAAACTAAAAAAAAAAAAATACTTTCAAAAAACAAGAGTGCACAAAATTAAACAAACTATTAAACAAATCCCACTTTCCTAACCTTCTGAAGATTGCCTCCTCAAATGCCGCAACCTCGCTCATCTCCCCGCACCACTCCCGAAACGAGGGTGCCCCAGCCGTCTTCCATCCCCTGAGTATTATTCGCCTGGCCACCACAACTCCGGCCAGGACCCAACCTCTCAAGTGGCTATCCCCAAAATGTATGACTTCCCCATCACCCAAAATGCAGAGTCTGGGGCAAAATGAAAACCTTTGTCCAACACATCACACAGAAATCCCTGAATCTTTAACCAAAATTCCTGTATTTTAACACATCCCCAAAAACATGGGTTGTGTCCCCGTCTTCTGATTGGCATTGCCAGCAGGTGGGTGTGTCTTTAAGACCAAGTCTATACAATCTAGAGGGGGTCCAATATAATCGATTCAAAATCTTAAATTGTATCAGATGCACCCTCGAATCTCTAGATGTAGACTTGACGTTTTTTAGAATCTTAGTCCACACTCCCTCCTCCAATACCAAATTTAAATCTCTCTCCCATAATCTCTTGAGAGAAGTTGAAGCTCCATCCCCCAGACTCTGAATTAACAGGGAGTAATACACTGATGCCTCATGACCTTTTCCAAAAGCAGTAATCACCATTTCTAGAGTATCTGCCCTTTTAGGGGGATGTATGCTACTCCCAAAAATAATACAAAGCAGGTGGCGCAGCTGTTAGTACCTGGAGAACTGAGATCTAGGAATCCTGAAATGTTGGACCAAATTTTCAAACGATCTCAACCCACCACTCTCATATAGGTCACCGAGTGTATTAACACCCCTCTCAATCCACTCCGACCAACAGAAAGGGGACTCACCAATACGCAGCTTTGGGTTTAGCCATATCCTTGAGGCAACATTTAAATAAATGTCTGAATTAAACACTCTGGACACTTCAGTCCATAGCGCGTGCAGATGCGAGATAATGGGGTGCGACTTAACTTCTCCAATTAGTTTAATAGAAAGGCTTTATAATAGTAAAATAGGGGCAATAACTTTCTGTTCAATTCCAAACCAGGGAGGGGCTCTCTCAGGTGGAAGTGACCAATGAGCTAAATGTCTGAGACCGAATGCATAATAATAAAACAAAATCTTGGGTAGGCCTAGCCCACCTTTGTCAATCGGCCTATGTAACTTGTTGCAATGTAATGGGACATTTTCCATTCCAAATGAAGGACTTCGCTATACTATCGAAGTACTACCATATCAAACGCCTTTTCGGCATCAAGTGGGATGGCAGTGACCGGAGATTGTTCATTCGCTTCTGACCACATGATATTGATGAGACGCCTAATGTTATCAGAAGAGCTACGGACTCGAATAAACCCCACCTGATCTATAAGAGATGTCATAACTTTACTTAATCGATTAGCCAGAATTTTTGACAACATTTTTACATCTAACTGGATCAGGGAAATTAGGCGGTAACTTTTACACTCGCTTGGATCTTTGTCCTTTTTAAGAATCAGACTGATCCGGGCTTGTGTCATGGTTGGTGGGAGCTTTCCATTCTTTAATGATTCAGTATAAACTTCTAGCAAAAGTGGAGCCAGTTCTGTAGCATAAGATTTTAAAAACTCAGAGGCAAAGCCGTCAGGCCCCGGAGCCTTGCCTGTAGGTAAGGCCTTAATAACCTCACCAAGCTCCTTCAAGGTTATCTCAGAATCAAGATAATTTTTTGCTCAGACGTCAGTTTAGGGAGATCTAAGGTTATCTCAGAATCAAGAGAATTTTTTTGCTCAGTCGTCAGTTTAGGGAGATCTAATGGTTCCACAAAGTTTCTAATATCTTCATCAGTAGACGAAGACGTGGAACTATAGAGATCAGAGTAGAATTCTTTAAAAGCATTATTAATATCAATGGCCGAGATAAATATTTCACCACCAGCAGATTTCACTGAGGGAATGGTAGAAAAAGACTCTCTTTGCTTTATATATCTAGCCAAAAGTTTTCCTGCTTTGTCCCCCGACTCAAAGTATGATTGTCTTGCCCTGAATAGCCAAAACTCCACTTTCCGCGACAAAATAGTATTATATCTGTATTTCAATCGGGTCAATTTTCTGAGGTCATCAGATGACAAACGGCGCTTCAGCTCTGCCTCTGCATTTTTAATATTTCCTTCCAACTCCACAAGTTCTCGTGCTTTGGATTTTTTGGTGAATGAGGCATACTGTATGATCCGACCCCTATGAACCGCCTTAAGTGCCTCCCAAGCCACGCCCACAGTGGATACTGAGGACCAGTTGGTCTCCATATAAACTTTGATTTCAGTCTTTAACATTTGTTGGAAATCAGGATTTTGCAAAAGGGACACATTAAGGCGCCAACTATATGATTTCTTTTTCTCTGTATATGGCAACACCTCTAAACTCACCAGGGCATGATCTGAGACTAAGATATTTCCAATTGAGCAATCAACAACAGATGAAATGAGGGATTTGGATATAAAAAAAAATCTATTCTAGAATAAATCTTATGGACTGATGAAAAAAAAATTAAGTTCCTACCAGATGAGTTCAGAAGTCTCCAAATATTCGTAAGACCAAGAATTTTACACATCCTGTGAAGCGTCAATGTTGCTCTAGGGGTTTACACACTTTTGCTTCACTGTGATCAAGGACTGAGTCCATCAAAAGATTAAAGTCTCCTCCCAATATTACATCATGAGGGGTGCCAGTGGTTTGCAGCATCCCTTCAAGATTTATAAAAAAAGCCCTGATCATCAGCATTAGGTGCGTAAATATTAGCCAAAATCAACCTTTGCCCTTGAATTTCAGCTAAAACAATAATTACTCTTCCTAATTTATCTTTAATCTGTTTGAGAAATTTGAATTGTAGATGTTTATTAATCAATATAATGACTCCCTTGCATTTACTTGAGCCAGCACTAAAAAAAACATGTCCACCCCATATCTTCCCAAATTTTTCAGCTTCCTGCAGGGAGAGATGTGTTTCTTGAAAAAATACTATATCATATTTCTTACATTTAAGAAAAGTAATAACTTTCCTTCTTTTTATGGGGTGCCCCAACCCATTTACATTCCATGTAGAGAGAGATAGTACACTCATATTAACATCTGACATTTTGATATAGTAGAAAAAATTAACTGTGTGTCAAAAACAAAATTATACAGACCACATTCCCCATTAGTGAAACAATCAAACCCCGAACTTCCCCCCGAACAAAACAAACAGAAAAAAGAAAAACGTGCGCTTTAACCCCGTGCATGAAAGCGCCTACCAGCGACAATCCCTCTAAACTCAAAAGGTCCATGAATGCCCACAAGCCCCCACGACAACTTTGCCATCGGATTGCTCAATTTGCTTCACAAATTTGTGAGGCAAAATTACATAACAGAAAATACTTTGTAAAATAAACCCCAGCCAATAGGAAGAATGAACACAAAGAACATGTAGATTCATTCACAGAGCTGTCTCAAAGGTGTGATCTTCCACAAAACAAATTCCAGCTGATATAAAACCATTCAGATTCCTCGGACAGACAAACAAATTTTCAGTGAGCCGGCTGTTATGAGTTCAGCGGATGACGTAATCATTCCAATGTCCCGTAAAAATACTCAACAAAACAAACTCCAGCCAGCAGGAGGAATAAGCATGAAGAACGAACAGATTAATCCACAGCTGTTCCAAAGGAGTGTTATTCAATAGAACAAGCTCCAGCCGCTAGGCAAAACCAATACAAAAAGTAACAAAACCAGCATCCCGGTTCCCCGGATGGTCGAGTCAATTCACTCGGAGGCCACATAAAAGTATATACCATGACTTACACAATCCGTCAACTTTATAAAAGACATCCTTTGTGTGCGCATGTAGATATTTTGCGGTTATCCGTAGTGTCCACTCTCAAACTGGCCGGGGACTTCAATGCAAAAGTAATCTTTCGTCAGTGCAAAAGTTTCTTTAAGGAAAAGTGTTATTCACAAAACAATCTCCAGCCGCTCGGCTAAGCCAATGCAAAAAGCAAAAAGAAACCAAAATGACGCCCAGCTTCCTCAAAAGCCAGAGTAAGCACAGCGAGTCGACCCACTCACATGAGAAACACCCAATGGTTTACTCACCCATTGATTCAATAAAAGACATTGCCTGATTGGGACATGTAAATACTTTGCGACCATCCTTCGTTTCTATTCTCAGTTTGGCTGGAAACATCAGAGCAAAAGTGATCTTTCACTGATGTAAGAGTTTCTTACATTCCTTGAACCGATCGCGTTTCTCTCTTGTCGAACTCGCAAAGTCCGGGAACAAGAAAATATTATGGTTCTTCCAAGAAAGCTTCCCTTTGCTCCTCGCCTGGCGCAACACAAGATCTTTATCGGATGATCTCAGAAATCTGGCCAGAATCGATCGGGGCCTATCTCCTTCAGCAAATCTGTGAACTGGGACTCTGTGAGCTCGCTCGATTTCCATCTTGTGGCCTGTTATGTCGAGCAGACTCGGGAAAACTCGTCTAGGAATTTCACCATATCTCTGCCCTCCTCATGCTCAGGAATTCCAACAATTCGAACGTTATTCCTGCGGCTTCTATTCTCAAGATCTTCAAGCTTTTCAAGGAGATGTTCCAAATCAACTTTGGTCACGGGCGGATTAGCGGTTAATTCCCTCTCCAAAGATTCCAGACAATCGATTCATCTCTCAACATCAGTCACTCTTGTAACTAACTCATAGAATTTTATTTCCATTGCCGTAATCGATCGACGTATCACCGACATGTTGGACAACTGACGCTGGATCACCTCTCCTGCCGTGCCATCCAAATCGAGTCCCCAGTCTGTAGGCCTGTCGGGGTTTCATCCTGAACACATAAGTGTCTTTTAATGCCTCCAGAACCTGAGGATTTTTACTTCTTTGCTATGTTTTGCCTCAAAGAGCAAAAGTGTAACTGGGTGTATCAAATTTCACCAGATTATAACATGAAAATAATAAAACATTTTAGCAAAGTGCGCAGAGCTCATCGCTCACACGTCTGCTTCTTGCATGGCATCACGTGACCCCTCCAGAATAGTTATTTTTTAATAAGAAACTGATAATTGCAAGTATTCATATCTAGGAATGGAAATACGCTTCAGCAGTCTCAATAAAAGTTTTTTTTTAAATCCTTATCCAGTAATAATAAATTACTGAGATTGTCGTATCCTAGCCAGCACTGAAAAAAGTAACAAGTATCATGTGACAGCACCGTCTACGCTCTTTTGGTTGCAGTCAGGACCTCTGGAAAATAATTTGCACCTGATTAGTGATACTTAAATAAAAACGGACCTCTCTGCCATCATTTACTCACCCTCGTCTTTCATAATCAGTATTACTTTTTTCATCCTTGATACACAAGATTCAGGGAAGAGAGGATTGTGTTTGTGGATGTCCAAGCTCCAAAAGCACCATAAAGTCGTCCATAACACTCGTGCCTTAGATCTCATTTCTTCTTAAGTCATATAGTGTGTTGTGTGAGGAAAAGACCAAAATGTAAGTGTTAATTCACTGCGTCACTCGTTTGAAAATGGCGTGCATGCAAGAATGACCTTGTTTACATGAGCGCACCTGACACCAACGCTCTGGGCTGTCAAGAGCTGTCAAGAGCTGCGTGCCCAAGATGCGCTGCGGTGCCAGGCTAAAGTTTAAAGGCAGAGGAAAATAAATTGCGCACATTAGTTCTTATGTGTATTTTCACTATTTCTGATGAATGTGTGAAAGTGAACAAGATTTGAGGATGGGCCAGTCTTCCACACCCCCCTTGCAATACCTCCCCGCCCCGTCTACAAGGCACACCCCACACTCTGAGAACCACTGCCTCAATCCGGTTTTAAAAACACCAGTTTTGTCTGGATGAATGGGCAAAAAATTCCAGCAAATTATTGTGAGAAGCTTGTGGTAGACTACCCAAAACATTTGACCCAAGTTAAACAATTTAAAGGCAATGCTACCTAATACTAACAAAGTGTATGTAAACTTCTGATCCACTGGGAATATGATGAAAGAAATAAAAGCTGAAATAAATAATTTTCTCTACTATTATTCTGACTTTTCATATTCTGAAAATAGTGATCCTAACTGACCTAAGACAGGGAATGTTTTCTATGATTAAATGTCAGGAATTGTGAAAAACTGAGTTTAAATGTATTAGGTGTATGTAAACTTCTGACTTCAACTGAAAATATTTGTTAATTTAAGCAATATGTTGACTTTCTGTATTTAGAATTTTCCTAGCAGGTTTTGTCTTTGTGCTTGTATTGCAGGGTACTACAGTGATTCTATTTAATTGTTAGTAAGTGACATCTGTTAAGAAAGTACTCATTTTGTACTCAGTGCTGAATTTTGTGCCTACCAACAACATATTTAGGGACATTTTCCTACACAGATCAGCCAAATAAATTACTTTTATTGTGAAATAGGTTTTATTTTATTTTTATTTAAAGAAAATGTGTGAATGTTTTGCTAATTATTTGGTTCAAATGTTCAAATGTTCAAATCACAGCAAAAAATCTTTGAAAGAGAAAGCACTTATTTACATTAATGCTGGAATACCTTTATGTATAATCTCTATAAACTGTGCAACAGCTCTGTGACAGGCCAGACTCTCCTGATTATGGTATAACACATTTGCAAAGTCTGTGCTCCTATGAGACAAGATTGTGCTATTCCAAATGTCAAAATATCCTTGAGAAAGATAAGACACATGCTATACTGAATGCTTAAAAGTGGAATTAAAAGTGCTTGAAAGGCCTGGCATTCACGACGTGTCACTTCAAAGTGGCCGATGTTACTCCCTTCTCTAAAGCGTATGAATGTCAAACGTCAAGACGAAGACCCCTGTCAGAGTGGTCTGTTTCCTCTCAATCTTAGAGAGTCTTTGGATCAAACTTAATGATGTTTTTGTCTTGACATTTACTATACTGATGATAGCTGTCTGTTATGTTGAAATATAATGGATTAATATTGGCCTCTGTTAAACTCATTATCTGAACAGCATGCTTAAGGCAAAACCTAAATGTTTCCAAACAAAAAGTCTTGTTTTTGAAAATAGTGTTTGAACCAAATATATTACCATATGGTTTGCACAATAATATCCTCATTTTCAAATTAATAATCCTAGAATGTTGAGAATAATTACAAGGTGCAACAAAGAAATACCAACAATAAAATAATATTAAGCTGCTTCCATAAAGTAAACATACACTATATTGCCAAAAGTATTCGCTCACCCATCCAAATAATTGAATTCAGGGGTTCCAATCACTTCCATGGCCACAGGTGTATAAAATGAAGCACCTAGGCATGCAGACTGCTTCTACAAACATTTGTGAAAGAATGGGCCGCTCTCAGGAGCTCAGTGAATTCCAGCGTGGTACTGTGATAGGATGCCACCTGTGCAACAAGTCCAGTCATGAAATTTCCTCGCTACTAAATATTCCACAGTCAACTGTCAGTGGTATTATAACAAAGTGGAAGTGATTGGGAATGACAGCAACTCAGCCACGAAGTGGTAGGCCACGTAAAATGACAGAGCGGGGTCAACGGATGCTGAGGCGCATAGTGCGCAGAGGTCGCCAACTTTCTGCAGAGTCAGTCACTACAGACCTCCAAAGTTCATGTGGCCTTCAGATTAGCTCAAGAACAGTGCGTAGAGAGCTTCGTGGAATGGGTTTCCATGGCTGAGCAGCTGCATCCAAGCCATACATCACCAAGTGCAATGCAAAGCGTCGGATACAGTGGTGTAAAGCACGCCGTCACTGGACTCTAGAGCAGTGGAGACGCATTCTCTGGAGTGACGAATCACGTTTCTCTATCTGGCAATCTGATGGACGAGTCTAGGTTTGGCGGTTGCCAGGAGAACGGTACTTGTCTGACTGCATTGTGCCAACTGTGAAGTTTGGTGGAGGGGGGATTATGGTGTGGGGTTGTTTTTCAGGAGCTGGGCTTGGCCCCTTAGTTCCAGTGAAAGGAACTCTGAATGCTTCAGCATACCAAGAGATTTTGGACAATTCCATGCTCCCAACTTTGTGGGAACAGTTTGGGGATGGCCTCTTCCTGTTCCAACATGACTGCGCACCAGTGCACAAAGCAAGGTCCATAAAGACATGGATGAGCGAGTTTGGTGTGGAAGAACTTGACTGGCCTGCACAGAGTCCTGACCTCAACCCGATAGAGCACCTTTGGGATGAATTAGAGCGAAGACTGCGAGCCAGGCCTTCTCATCCAACATCAGTGTCTGACCTCACAAATGCGCTTCTGGAAGAATGGTCAAAAATTCCCATAAACACACTCCTAAACCTTGTGGAAAGCCTTCCCAGAAGAGTTGAAGCTGTTATACCTGCAAAGGGTGGGCCGACGTCATATTAAACCCTATGGATTAAGAATGGGATGTCACTTAAGTTCATATGCGTCTAAAGGCAGATGAGCGAATACTTTTGGCAATATAGTGTAGTTATCTAGTTATCTTTGATTGGCAGAACCTCTCCAACATCAGCTTTGTGAACAATCTTCTCTCTCTATCTTGATATTCACAGCATGCAGCATAATTGTTGTAAGGCAAAAAAGATTTAGAGATATTTCTGTCTACTGTCAATTTTTGACTGATTTGATTATTTTTTTTTTTTTATAAAAATGACTTCCTTTGTCGGAGCGGTACAAGGCTTGGTGACTTTCCTTACATTTGTCATTTAAACATACATAATGAAATTCTGAATTGATTCTATGAATCTAGGTGGTTTTGTCAAACAGTATTACACCTTTCGTGTTCCCGGTAAAATTTGACTGAGGATAAGGAAAAAACAAGAATTAAACTTAAACACCTTTTCACTCTCTCTCTCTCTCTCTCTCTCTCTCTCACACACACACACACACACACACACACACACACACACACAGACACATACTGAATTCATGTAAAGTTATACATGTGAATGATGAAATAGTGTTACTTATTTAAAGTTCAACAGTGACAAACCGTGATTTACAGCAGAGCTCAGGCAGCTTCATCAGGCCAAAGAGGATGCTTGCAGGGGTGGGGATAAAGTCTTGTACAATCAGGCCAGGAACACACTGAACAAGGAAATCAGAGTGGCTAAAAGAAGATACTCTGAGAAGCTGAAAAACAAGTTTTCAGCTAACGACCCTGCATCAGTGTGGAGTGGCATGAAACAACTCACAAATTACAGGACTCCTGCCCCCAACCCTGTGGTGGACCAACAACTGGCTGACGACCTGAATGTGTTCTACTGCAGATTTGAAAGGTCCAATCTCACACCCCACACCCAATCTGACCTTCACTTCACACAAACACCAACACCTCCTGCAACCCCCCTCTTCCCTCCTGCTACGCAACCTACACTTAAGATCTGTGAAGATGAAGTGAGCCAGGTCTTTTGGAAGCAAAAGACGAGGAAAGCTTCAGGCCCTGATGACCTCACACCAGCGTGTCTTCGATCCTGTGCTAACCAGCTGGCCCCCATCTTCACACAGATCTTCAATAGATCACTGGAGCAGTGTGAAGTCCCATGCTGCTTCAAACGCTCAATCATTATTCCTGTCCCAAAGAAACCAAAAATCACAGGACTTAATGACTACAGACCTGTCACCCTGACAGCTTTCTGACGGACAGGCAGCAGCTTGTGAGACAGGGGACATTCACTTCTAGCACCTGTACAATCAGCACTGGTGCCCCCCAGGGATGTGTACTCTCCCCACTACTCTTCTCCCTCTACACCAATGACTGCATCGCCAAGGACACCTCTGTCAAACTTCTGAAGTTTGCAGACGACACCACTGTCATCGGCCTCATCCGAGATGATGATGAGTCTGCATACAGAAGGGAGGTTGAACAGCTGGATGTCTGTTGCAGTCAAAACAACCTTGAGCTGAACACGCTCAAAACGGTGGAGATTACTGTGGACTTTAGGAGGAACACCCCAACACTGACCCCCCTCATCATTCTAAACAGCACTGTGGCAGCAGTGGAGTCATTCAGGTTCCTGGGCACTACCATCTCACAGGACCTGAAGGGGAGACACACATTGACTCCATTGTGAAAAAGGCCCAGCAGAGGTTGTACTTCCTTCACCAGCTGAGGAAGTTCAACCTGTCACAGGTGCTGCTGATACAGTTTTACTCAGCAGTCATTGAGTCTGTCCTCTGCACTTCAGTAACTGTCTGGTTTGGTTCAGCTATGAAATCAGACATCAGAAGACTACAAAGGACAGTTCGGACTGCTGAGAGGATTATTGGTTGCCCCCTATATAATATATCATAGTCATGCAGCCTGTTTTATTCAGTTGTGTGCTGAATGGAAAGCCAAACCATTGACGAGACCCACATTATGACCCTTTTAGCGTGTAAACAGGTAATGTTTTGAGAATAAAATAAGTAAACTGGCCCAATGACAAACATTAAAAATGTTATAATATTCCATTTTTTTTTATTAAAACAGACCCCTGATGTAGAGAGTGTTAAAATGAATAATGAACTACCAGAGAAGTAGAGATGGTAAAACAAATAATTTATAATAAGCTCAGCCTTTATTCATTTTTTTAATGCCTGACTGGAAATTATCTACCTTTGTAGAGCAATACAATACTTGCAGAATAGTCCCATCAGTTACATATACACTTCAGAAAATTGAGTACAAGAACCAAATCATTGAGGAACATTGTATCTCAAAATTAATTAAAAAAAATGTAAGAATAATTTATTGCTGTTCATTATCTTGCCATTTTTATACTTCATTTACTAGAGAATTTTAATGGACTTTTTCATGTTTGCAAAATAAATGGTTTGTAACAAAATGCTTAATCTTTTTTAATCTTCTCTTTGTAACACCATGGTCAAGTTTGACTGCAAACATAAAAAAATGCTGAACATTGACAAATATTAGTCTTTGATAATATATTACTATATTGCATATGCATAACTTAATATCTAGAAATTAACTTTGTTACAACATTTTTCTACAGTGACCAGGCAGCATGTATTGATCACTGCAGCCATCTACTCGTTATAATTGTTATTTCATGTAAATATCATTTCATATATATATATATTACAGCAGATGCTCCAAATGCATGACACATTTTGATATTTTCTTATTTTTTTCAGTTTAATGAAGTGGATGGTTTTAATTAAGTGAAAGTAATATAAAATGTGCTTATTTTATATGAAAATAAATGATGTTATTTAGTAATTTAGAGGTAAATTAGGTCTAAATACCATAAAGTTCCAAAAGAAATGCATAAGTTTAGTGTTATTAATATAGTGAAGTTAGTTTTATCACATTTCTTTAAAAAAATTAAATAAAATACATGATTACTGTATCCGGTCAAATTTGAAGGGCAATGCTAAGATTGACTGTAACGAAGACTGTAGAAGGGTAAAGACTGGAAAAGACTGTGAAAATGAGCACATATTCAAGTGATTTTGCATGACTGGCATAAAGACATTGTGATCTGTAGCTTTGTTTCTGTGTGCTTTCAATAAAGAAATGAGGCAAACTAGTAGAAGATACAGTAGCAGAAGATACATGCTTTTAAATTATTAGTTCACCAAAAATTTTTAATTCATGCAGCGTTTACTCCCCCTCATGTCATTCCAAACCAGGGGTGAGGCCACATAAGGGCCAGGGTGGCACTGGTCCACCCAGATTGATGGCTGGTCCACCCAATCAAAACTGCCGGAATATAGTTTGCAAAAAAAAAAGAAACTGAATTTTGTCGCACGTAAATACTTTACATGCATGATAATCATCATATTCCTCTCATAAATATAGTTAAAGGTTTTATTTTAAACAAGAAAACTTTGATATGGTTATGGTGAATTGAAATGGGTCTCGGCATGCTACTCCCTGAGTCACTCATGTTCTGTAGTCTGCACAGAACTATATCCAGTCATGCCTGTAAATGGACCCGCTCAGCTGGTAACTGATCCAAGATGCATGTTTTTATTCCACTTTGAACAATAATGTGGGAGTGTGGTAGAAGTTTATGTAGATGGCATTTCTGTGGTTTGGCATGCAGGGTATACTTGATATCAAACACACAAACAACAGCCACACATACAGTAATAAGGTTGCCATACGTCGTCTTTTTCCAAAACCTGTCCTCTTTTTCTGACTTCTGGGGGGGGGGGGGAGAGACACAGCTGTCAGTAGTTGGCTCGCACAGACCTAACACTTACAGTGCAGTATTAATATATTACAGTATATATTAATATATAAGTATAAGTATTATATTAATATATACATATTATTTACTTTTAATATTGTAGTATATTAAAGATTCAAGTATTGCAAAATAATTGCAAAATTTTGCAAAATAAGCTGCAAAAATAAAGGGCATCTTGTAGAACACTTGCTTCTGTTTCACACATGACAATAAAAGACTGAGCACAAGCTGAATAATTAATTTAATCAGTTACAATAATGACAATTGTGCATGTACACAATTTTTATTTTTTACTCTGTGCTTGTGCATTGCGGGATTTAAATGTATCCAAGTGGCTCGAGTGTTTTGACAACGTTCACCAAAACTCGTTTAATGATTCAGTGACCATTTCTGGTGATTCCAGAGAGTGGTGACAAATGAGTGTCTTGTGTGAAAAGAGTTAGTCACTAAATCAACGATCAAAAGAAAATTTTAATCCTTTAACATTTCTATGTCTACAGACCTACAAAGAGAATTTAGTAGAGGTTTTAAGCATTATAAGAACAAAGCAAATTTATAATTTCCCTACAATTTGTGAGCTGCTGAGAATGACTTTTATCAAAAGACAACAATAATAGTCTTATAATAATTATGAGTTTCAATAAGGTCCATACGTTTTCATGTATAAAAAAGCGTGTCTACATACAGTTGCAACCGAAATTATTCAACCCCCCCAAGACAGTAAGGATTTACAAAGGTAAGCTTTTCTGATGACCCAGAATTTTGTAACTTTACATCTATATCAGTTGAGTGACACATTCAAAGTCATAGTGTGAATATATAACCTAATATTTCTAAAAAGCAGGATTTTTTTAATTTTATTTTTTTTAAAACAGCCATGTCATAATTATTCAACCCCTATTGCATGTAGCTCTTTCTTAAATATGTAAGACTACACAAGTAATTGTTTTAAAACAAAATTAAGTCATCAATCTGCAATGGCACTTATTTAAGTTTTAAAATGTAAGCGTTGTAAGCATAAATGAATTTCAATGCAAAAAATGCAATTAAAAATAAGCTGTCTCAAAAGCTAATAGAGGAGATTATTTCATTACACAAGAAAGGTCATGGCTAAAAGTACATTTCCAAGGCACTTCAATTTCCAATAGACAAAGTTGGCAGCACCATTCATACATTTTTTAAATATGGTACAACAGCAACCTTCTTGGGGTGTGGAAGAAAACAAAACTTCACCAAGGGAAATGTTGACTTGAATATTCAAGAAGTAATTAGGAAAGACCTGTGGAGTCCTGGAAGAAGGTTTTATAGACGTATGACACTAAACCCATGGGTCAGCAGTACGTCTGGAGTAAGATGACAAGGTGATGACAAGAACGACACCATTCCCACAGTCAAGCATGGAGGTGGGTTAGTCCTGTTATGGGGGTGTTTTGCGGCTGCAGGAAACGGCTATCCTGACTATGCGACTGACACCATGGATTCTTTCAGGTATCAAGCCATTTTGGCATGAAAAATTTGATACCTTCAGTGTGTAAATTGAAGCTTGGTGATCACTGGACTTTCCAGCAAGACAATAACACCAAGGATACATCCTAGTTGTCCAAAATCTGGTTCAGGGATAGGTTGTGGAATGTCCTTAAATGGCCCTTTCAGTCCATCATTAAAATCCCATTGCAAACCTTTGTTGGGATTTCAAGGAAGCAGTGGCAGCACAGAAACCAAATAATGTCAATGAGCTGGAAGCTTTTGCTCATGAGAAATGTGTAAAAATTCTAATAGAGAGCAGGGACGGATTATGACTTGCAAAGGCCCCGGGGCCAATTATCTCCAAGGGCCCCCCTCCCCTCGCACCATTTATTTACATAGCAACTGGCCCAAAAGTTGTTGGGGGGGGGGGGGGGTCGTTGTCATTGTTGATGGTTTTTCGAGCGGTGGGATCACCAAACTGAATCGCGCAACCTTAAAGCCCAGGGCCCCCCCAGGCAGTCAAGGGCCCCTGGTAGTCAAGGGCCCCTAGGCCCGGTCGGTAATCCATCCCTGATTGAGAGGTGTCCGAAGCCTGAAAACACTTACATGAAACATTTTTTTGCTGTTATTAAAGATAAAAGATGCTCCACAAATGATTGACTTTGGGGGTTAAATATTTTTGACATGACATTTGTGGAGAGAATTAGTTATTTTTTATTTTAAAATTTGGTTAAACTGAACTCTTTGTTCTCAAAATCACTCAGCTGTGTATTAAAAACTTATTTTGACTGTTTACTGAGGTTTTAGTTGATGTGTTTTAATTCACATCACCAGAATGTATTGCTGGCCAGGGGGGTTGAATAATTTTGATTGCAACTGTATGTATTCCCTTCAGTAAAATGCATGTGTTCCAAGAACACAGCAGATCTATCTTTTTTTCCTAACATTTGTCGACTGCATACCAGCATAGAGGTAAAAATCAGGAGCTGATATTAAAAATAGCTTTACATATTTAACACATATCTAATAATCTGTTTTAATTGGGGAAAACAACCTATCAAACTATTACCTCACAAACATAATATAAAAAGCATAACTTAATGAAGAGCTGATATAAACTCCACATACAATGTGTGCTTAATTTCCTTTGTTTTTTTCCTGAAGTGCATTTCACATTATGCTGCCAATCAAGAACGATATGCCGAAAAATAACTCTCATTTGTGTGTTCCTCATCTCTAGATTATTAATTTAGATCAACATCAATCCCGATAAAAAACATGGCTAAATGAGCATTGTTGTAAACAACTTTGTAGAAATGAATGGAGCCGTGTTGATAAGACTGTCTGACTGACGGCCTATTATGTAAGGGTTGTTTCGGCTCATGAAACTCACCTGTGATTGGCTGGATGGTCGTTCAATCAGCCCAAAGTAACAAAACACAAAGAATACTGTATACTAATCCACCATTTGGACTTGGTATGGGTTTAGCTTGGAAAAGTGCAGAGGAAAAAAAAAATCACCTTTGTAAAGAGTGCGGCTGCTACGCCCCTGCTGACAGGATTTCTAAACTGCCTAAAATGCCCAGGATTGATTTTTTTTTTTTTTTTAAACATTGATGTGCTCTTTACAGTCCTCATGCATTCGGTGTATGCTTATTTGCCATTAAAAGCTATTTATACCTAGCGCATCCGTTTCATAACCAGATTCATGCTGTCTCTCTGTGCGTGCACACTGTATGTATGTAAGAGAGCGAGAGAGGCACTCTTTATTTACATTGTTTTACACTGTGTATGTTTTTGCACCATTCTTTGAATGCAGCCATTTCTTTCTAAGCTGCCATGCTTTTGGCAATACAAATGTACAATTATTTGTCATGCCAATAAAACATTTTAAAACTCAAATTGCTACCTGCCAAGTGAAGTGAAACAAAAAACTATTTTTAACGACACATTATGCAAACATGAGCTACTTTCCATACAACTAATGATATAAAAAAATAGTTTAGAACAACTTTTAAATAGAACACCATTTTCATCACATCATTATGACATATTAAGGTAAATTACTAATAATAAACCTAATAATTGTTTAAAAAAACAACTGATTATTGTCATTGTACCAGTAATTGTGCAACTATAAGAATTAGGCTGCATGAAAGAAAGAATAACGACTCATACTGGCTGAGGAAATAGGTACGCATCATAATATTAATGACGAAATTGGCACAGAATGGAGATCCTCCCTGATTCACCAAAGTACACCCACTTGGAGATTTCTGGCCTCACCCTTGTTACAAACCTCTTTGACTTTCTTTGGAAATGGAATAGAAAGAGATGTTTGGCAGAATGTGATGGCTGTTCTTTTTCATATAATAAAAGTGAATTGGGACGGGAGCTGTTAAGCTCCAAAAATGAAAAAAAAAAAAAAACACACACACACACACACACACACACACACACACACACACACACACACACACACACACACACACACACAATAAAAGTAGTCCACAAGACTTGTGCGCTATATTCCAACTCATCTCAAACCATATAATTGCTTTGTGTAAGGAAAAGAACTAAAATGATATTGTTGCGGCAGGTTTGATTAGACATGCAAGAACAAACAACGTATCATGTTATTGATGTCAAACGTGTCGTGCCATATTTGAATGGCAAAGGGGGGGATTTCAGCATTCAACATTTTGCTCGCCCTCATGTATATATGAATGAATAACGATTTAAATGTAGGTCTGTTCCTCACACAAGGCTAACATATGGCCTCAGAAGGCTTGAATATAGGGCACAAGTCATATGGACTACTTTTTTAGTGATTTTTTTTGTGTCCCTGTTCACTTTTATTCTATAGCAAAGAGCAGCCAGGACATTCTGCCTAACTGCTCCTTTTCTGTTCCATAAAAAGAGCAAAGAAAGTACACTGTAAAAAGTGGTAACTGGCAATTGTTACCTCAAGGAGCTATTTTTTTTTATTTATTTTTTTTTTTACCTGATCTAACCCTTAAAATTTATTTTGTTGGTGTAACCTAATGTATTCAGATTGATTCAGTGATGTTAAATAATATTTTTGACTCGAATAAAACCAGATCATTTTGATGTTATAACATGAAGCACATTTTTAGGTTAACATCTTTTTCAGTGTGCACTGAAAAAAGTGGTAACCTGTAATTGTTAGCTCAATGATCTATTTCTAAATGATCTAACTCGTAGAATTTCCTTTTAACCTAATTTGTCAGTTTAGTTTAGTCGGATTAAATAATTTTTTAACTTGAATAAAATTGGTTAATTTTTAGGTTATTTGACAAAACATTCCGTACAGTATATCGAGTAAACAATGACAACATTTTCATTTTTAGGTAAACTTTTCCTTTAATCTGATTATGATACACTCTTTCCGTGCTAAACTTTGGTACTAAGTAAGCAAGGTCAGACCAATTGGACAATAAGCTGTGGTTTATCACAATGCAAGAAAACATGTAAACAAATTCATTAAAAGCACAATAAACCAGAGAATCATACATATCATCTGTTTCTCACAATTAAAGTAAACTGTAATTGCATGGCTATTTAAATTGTGAAGGAACAGTTGGTGGTTAATATATCAGGCATGGAAGAAGCCCTTGGGAATAGGTCTAATGAAGGTCGAGGTACAACGAAGCTAAAGCATTTTGCAATATACTTTTTCAAAATACAATTTCAATGACCAATGACTTTTCCATTAATCTGCATGAATTTCAGTGATAATGCACAGACATAAATGCAGATCATGTTAGTAATGTATGCCTTGTAATGAATGCTTTGTATGTTGATTATACCAAGGTCATATGTTATCAAAGGCATGTGGTAATCATATGCCTGCAAATGAGTGCTTGTCGTGATTAATGTTCCATCCTAGAAGACATTTAGGATAAGTAGGGGAAAAACTGTTCAGCACACTTTATTTAAGATGAGTCATCTTTTGCAACAACAACTACAAAAAAAATTATTTTCATTTTAACCAGTGTCAAATAAGCATGAAAAGAAAAATATTCATCAACTACAAAAGCTTTAGACATAAATGTGTGGTTTATTTTGCATAGTGTGTAATTTAAGATAAATCCACTACTTCAGACGGGATCAGAAGACAAGAGATTAAAATTAATTCAACCAACAATCAAATAATTAACTGCTCTTCATTATTATAGTAATTCTACCCTTAAGACATATTAATCAGCATAAACTTTCCCTTAGAAAAACCAATACGTACAAAAAGAACTTTGATCTCATCATGTTGACTTCTTTTCCAGCAGCACTTTTTCACTCTTTTTGAGAGCTAATTTATTATTCACTATTAAATGCTTCTGACAGGACAGCTTACACTTCCTGCAGGCGTTTTTGGTGGCGTTAAACATTCGAGCTGTAATATTATAAAATTAGATCTTATACACTCACTGAGCACTTTATTAGGAACACTATTGTCCTAATAAATTGCCTGATGTGGTCTTCTGCTGCTGTAGCCCATCCGCCTCAAGGTTCAACGTGTTGTGCATTCTGAGATGCTATTCTGCTCACTACAATTGTACAGAGTGGTTATCTGAGTTAACGTAGCCTTTCTGTCAGCTCGAACCAGTCTGGCCATTCTCCATTGACATCTCTCATCAACAAGGTGTTTCCGTTCGCAGAACTGCCACTCACTGGATGTTTTTTGTTTTTGGCACCACTCTGAGCAACCTCTAGAGACTGTTGTGCGTGAAAATCCCAGAAGATCAGCAGTTACAGAAATACTCAAACCAGCCCATCTGGCACCAACAATCATGTCATGGTCAAAATCACTGAGATCACATTTTTTTCCATATTCTGATGGTTGATGTGAACATTAACTGAAGATCCTGACCCGTATATGGATGATTTTATGCATTGCACTGCTGCCACACGATTGGCTGATTAGATAATCGCATTAATAAATAGATGTACAGGTGTACCTAATAAAGTGCTCAGTGACTGTAGTTCACTTCACATTGAATTAATATACATTAAAAAGCTCTGCTGGCTGGTTGCCCAATATCAGCAAGTTGAAAGATCCAACAGCAACGCCCTCCACTTAAAAATGTCCCCAGTTTCACTGACTGCTGGAGGAGGGTTTGCAGCCTGATAACTAAATCAATACCCACCATGATTAAACATGGAAAGACACTGGCTTATTGTGAAAAAGCATAATTGTGGGAAATATCAAACATGCCTTTTTGCAACACTGTGGCTTTTCAGTGACTTTTCCCTGTATATGTCACTTCCATATAGGCTTGATAGGTCAATATCTCCACCTGGCCCTTTTTGGCGCATCTTTGACGCATTACTCACCTCCTGCGGTAGATGTGCCATTCACAGTTACTCTCTGATCTCTCCTGCTGCCAAGTGACAGATAATATGACTTATGAGTGTAGAAGGTGAACCTGTTTAACCGAATTAGTTTGCGCCACAATCTCAATTCTTTCATCAGTCTTCAACCAACATGTCCAAATCTAGAGAGCCCTCTTTTTCAGTCATTTTAATTGTGCATGAGTTGTTTTGCTGTGTATATATTTAACCTCGGTACTATACATTTCCACTGCTTATTTGTTATCTCTTTGAATGCAAGGTGTGAAAAAGGCTTCTCACCAAACCACCTACGTGTGTAGCACCACTGACAAGCAGAGCAATGACATACCAAAAACAGATTTAAGAATTTCTAGTTTTATAGGCCTGTTTTTCATTATTGAGAAACTGATTTAAGGTAGCTAAGCATGCATTGTTGTAAGTAACAGACTTTTTCAGTCATAAGACAAGGAAAAACGTACTGGATTTAAGCACAAGCAAATGGATAACCCAACTTATTTATTAATTTAAGGATAAGTCGGCAGCTATTGGCAGTGAGCACGTTAGAGCAGTTTAATAGTTGATAAAGTAATTTGATAAAGACAATGCAGTTTTTTTTAAACAGTTTTGTATTATTTGCCACCACAAGCTGTCAAAGCACTATTAATAGAACAAAATCCAAATATTCTGTTGAATTTTGAACTAAAAGCCTATGTCTTCTAATGAGGCCCATATAACAGAGTTTATTTCACTACAGTCCTAATCTCAACATCTGCAAAATCTAAAGTTTATGAGTTTGTGGAAAGCTTTTTTAAAGTCATCATTCGACATGGTGTATATTATCGGGTTGATGAGTGAGTTGAGGTAGCCAAGCCATGTAAAAAAGTCAAACAGTTCTGGAGAAAACATACAGGATGGGCAGAGGGACACCAGCAGTGTGTAAATGAAAAACGGCAACCAACACACAATATAAGCTCCTAAAATAATGCCCAATGTTTTGGTGGCTTTTCTCTCGCGCGCGGCCGATATTCGCTTTTTCTCCAGAAGAGAATCGGACACCGTTACTCGAATTTGATTGTCACTGTTCAGAGAGCCGGTGTCAGAGCAAAGCTCTTGCCGTCCACAATGTAAAGGAGAAGTTGAAGTCACGGACGCGGGCGAATTAGTGATGAGATGTGCTGAAGTGAGTCTTTTCCCCGCTTTTTTGGGAGACTGTTTCAAGATGCGCTTCCTCGCCTCCACGTAAATCCGCCCGTACAAGGCGATGAGTAGCAACGTGGGGATATAGAAAGCCCCGAACGTGGAGTAGATGGTGTAAAAGATGTGGTCCGAGTTTACCGTGCAGATGGTGAGCTCCCCCGCCTTCACCTGGCGCCAGAAGAACGGTGGCAGAGAGATGGAGATGGCGATGATCCAAGCGGTCGCCACCATCCCAGCGGCGCGCGCTTGCGTCCGTTTTTTAGCGTACTCGACAGCGTCCGTGATAGCCCAGTAACGATCCAAAGCGATTACGCACAGGTGGAGGATGGACGCGGTGCAACAGGTTATGTCCGAGGACAACCAGATGTCGCAAATAACCTGTCCAAGCGTCCACTCGTGGGTGACCGTATAAAGCGCGCAAATGGGCATCACGAGCACCGACACCAAAAGGTCCGTGACAGCCAGGGATGCGATCAAGAAGTTTGCCGGTGTCTGGAGCTTCCTGGACTGGGAGATGGTCGCGATGACAAATGCATTGCTAAGTATTGTGGCAAGAGTAAGCAGACCAAGAACGGATGCTAAGGTGACTTGGAAAGCAAAACTTTCTTCTTTTTCGTCAGTATTAGGCGTTAAAGTCACATTGTTGCCGGTCGAGCTGTTCAATACCTGGTCGAAATTTGCAGGTGTTGGTTTGAAGTGACCGCTACCCTCCATTCCAAAAGACATCGGACACAAATGCAACTTATGTCTTAAATTTTCCGTACATCAGCGTCGTATATGTTTGCATAGTGAGCCTTTTTTAGAAAGTATTTTCTTCACTTCATGATTTCTGCCAGCTCCAAAATCAGTTCCAAACAAATGCTCTTTAATGTTTCTGATTTGCGGCGCGCGAATATGTCTTTCCGTTTCATTCTGATTCTCAAACTTAAGTCTCAAAGAAAAAAAATGAAATTAAAATTCAGTCAGCTTCAGACGTAACAGTAGCAAAAAAGACAGACGTAATGGTCGCAAATCAGGACAATCATGCATCCCAGAAGTTGTGCAAGGACATATATCTTCCATCCTTCCTCCTCAATGTTCCTTTGTCTTCACTTTCACATACGAGTCATCTTTAAAAGATAGATACTTTGCACGCTATCAACGGCAATTTTTCATCGGTTTCACTGATAGGCGGGTGCAGGGTCCTTGCTTTTTATAGGGCTCTGATGCAAAAGTTGCAGCTTTGATAACCATGATCTTCTAGTTTGAGGGAGGATGCTGTCCTCTGGGTCTTAATGCCTCTTTACTTGTCATTGTCCTTTAAAGCAAACTTAAAGGAATAGCTCACAAAAAATAAAAACAAAAATCTGCAATTATTTACTCACCCTGATGTTGTTCCAAACCCATATGCTTTTATTTTTCTTTGGAACACAAAATGAGAAAATTGGAAGAATCTGTATGCAACTTATTGCCCACACAGTAAGTTTTGCGTTCCTTTGCAATAGTTTGCTTTCCCTCGCAATACGTTTTGCATCCCCTGGCAATAGTTTGCGTTCCCTCCCAATAGTTTGCTTTCCCTCCCAAGAGTTTGCATGCCCTCGCAATAGTTTGCATTCACTCGCAATACGTTTTGTGTTCCCTCGCAATAGTTTGCGTTCCCTCCCTATAGTTTGCATTCACTCGCAATACGTTTTGCGTTCCCTCGCCATAGTTTGCGTTCCCTCGCCATAGTTTGCGTTCCCTCGCAATAGTTTGCATTCCCTCCCTATAGTTTGCATTCATTCGCAGTACGTTTTGCGGTCCCTCGCAATAGTTTGCATTCCCTCCCTAGAGTTTGCATTCACTTGCAATACGTTTTGCGGTCCCTCGCAATAGTTTGCGTTCCCTCCCAGTAGTTTGCATTCACTTGCAATATGTTTTGTGTTCCCTCGCAATCGTTTGCTTTCCCTCACAACATTTTTGCGTTCCATTGCAATAAGTTTTGCGTGCCCTCGCAATAAATTTACCATGGTTTTACTAAAATAACCATATTTAAACTTTTGTTTTGTGGATATTTTGATTTTACTACTACTATTTGTAGTAAAACTATAGTAACCACAAGATTAACAATGGTTAATCTATAGTAAAACCATGGTTATTATATGGATACAGTATACAGTATTAAAACCATGGTTTACGCTAAGAGTTTAACAGTATTACTATAGTAAAAACAAAAAACAAAACAACGGTTAGATTACAACAATCATGGTTACTACAATATTACTATAGAAAAAAAAATGCCAAAAACTATGGTTACTACAGTCTACAATATTGGTAGCACTTAAGGTAAAATTTATTAATATTAGTAAATGCATTAGTTATCATGAACCTACAATGAACTATATATATACATATATATATATATATATATATATATATTTACAGCATTGATTAATCTTAGTTAATTTTAATTAATAAATATACAGTTGTTCATTTTTGGTTCATGTTAGTTCATAGAGCATTAACATAATGATCATTGAACAATGAACATACAACTTTTGATAAAAAAAAAAAAGTGTCAGTATACTGTGTTGAAATTAACATTAACCAAGATTAATAAATGCTCTAAAACTATTATTTATTCTTAGTTCATGTTAACTAATGTTGTTAACTAATGTTAACAAATGTAACCTTATTTTAAAGTGTTTCCACAATATTACTATAGTAAAACCACAGTTAAACTATAGTATTTGCATTAGTAAAACCATGATACTCAAAAAATTATGATTTTTATTACCATAATTTTCGTTTTCCCTTATCACTATGGTTTCATTATGAATATGAAGGTTACTGTAGTAAAACCATGGTAAATGTATTGCGAGGGAAGCAAAACTATTGTGAGGGCATGCAAAACTTATTGCGAAAGAACACAAAACTATTGCAAGGGCACGCAAAACTATTGGAAGGGCAGGCAAAACTTACTGTGAGGGAACGCAAAACTATTTTGAAAAAAAAAATTCCCACCCTGTCCTCTAAGGGGCTCCTTACAAACACACCATCTAGTCATCCCAGTTTGACATGGTTTTTCCCGATGTCCCGACAACTGTCTAAAAAAAATGTAATAATGTCCCAGTCTCATGAATTTTTTTTCTTTTAAATTAAATAACCTTCGGTATCACTTGCAGGGAAAGAAATCTGTTTCTTTGCCATTGCCGTTGATTTGACAATACTTTCATTCTAGTCTTTCAACAAATCATCTTACAATATCTGGTTACCATGACAAAGACGTCACATGCTTGCCGTGTGTCATCCTATCAGTCAGTGCTAGATTAGAAATGCCCAAATGAAAATGCATGTTCAACGAGCAAAAAGAAGCCAGTTCATTTCTTTGTAAGCGAGGTGTTTTGCTGTCACTGTAAATGTTTATTTCCCAAGCCCACAGAGGTAAATCAGACATTGCAGGTCACACTCAGATAGCTAAGACACAAAGTACAAGCCCTTAAAGGGGTTATGACACAAGAAATCAAATTTTCCTTAATCTTTTGACATGTTAGAGGTCATTGTTCTATAAAAACATTCTGTACGTTTCTGAACTCAAAACGTCCTTCTTACAGCAAAAAGAGGATTTGTTGAAACCAAGCTGCAAAAATGCTCGTTCTCTACTTCCTCTACATTGTGATGTCACACTGTGGTAGACATACGCATCTGACCGCCTCCACAACAACACATCAACGTCTAATTTACCATATTACTTCCGTAGCCCACCCAGTAGAGGTGAGCTGTGAGACTATAAGGAGAGAAAGCAGGTAAGTCAAGAGCAGAGAGCCAATCATAACAGTGGGGGTGTTCTGTCAAGTCTTAAAGGAGAAGTAGCACCAAAACCGAGCGTTTCTGACAGAGGGTCAGAATGAGGGTGGAAAATGATAATGTTTTACAAATATATGCAGGGCCGCATTAACACACGGGCTTACCAGGGCTTAAACCCTGGGGTCTGTGGCTGCATGGGGGCCCAATTGCGACATCCGCCATCCGTTTCTCCCCCATGGTTTTACTGTATCAATGTACCCTTCGCTAACAGTCTTGTGAAAAATGTCATTTTCTTACGTTTATGGAATGACCCTTAGAGTGTCATCCCCTTCCCGCAGTGCCCTTAAAGGACGCAAAAATGCTGTTTGAAAAATGCCCATAAACACGAAGACGTCTAGTGCATTGTCATACAGTAACACTGTTCTGTAATAATTCTGTAATATATGCATACATACACACAGTATATATGTAACACTGTGTTAATATAAATATAAATAAAAAATAAATATACAAAGTTAATACAGTTAATTTAAAAACTAAAACTAAACAAACTCACAACCACAGTTTGCAAAATAACTGAAACTAAATAACAATTTGAAATCATAAATGAAATAAAAATGAAAACTAAATGTACAACTCAAACTATAATCAACTTGGCTACAGTCGCATTTTCAAGGTCTGTTAGTGCGACTATAAAAAAAATCAGACCGGATTTCTGTTGAGTAAAGCATTTACATGACATTTTAAAAAGACGAATTATTGTTTTAGTCAGACAGAACTCGAACTTTATTACAGTACAGATATACATACAGAATGTAAACACAGCTGTGAAGCTCCAGAAAGGACAACAAACACCACAAAAGCACTATAAAAGTAGTCCATTCAACTCTTTGTTATATGGCAAAAATATAATATATATATTTAATCTATGATTATACAACCCCAATTCCAAAAAAGTTGGGACAGTATGAAAAATGCTAATAACAACAAAAAGGAGTGATTTGTCAATTATATTCACCCTTTGCTAAATTGAAAGCACTACAACTACACATTATATGATGTTTTTCCTTGTGAATTTCATTGTTTTTTGAAAATGTACAGTAATTTCAAATCAGATGATTGCAACACACCCCAAAAAGTTGGGACATTCGAGTGTTTATCATTGTGAAACATCACCATTTGTTCAAATAATACTTAAGCATTTGGGCACTGAAGATACAAGTTTGTTAAGTTTAAAAAGTGGAATTTTCACCCAGTCAGGAAATAACAAGGCGATGTGAAACAGGAGATGTTAAACAGGTGAGGCAATCGTGTCATAGTGTATAAGAAGCCTCCAAAAACAGCCTAGTCCTTCAAGATCAAGGATCATTAGAGACTTTTGCCAACAGATGCTTCAGCAAATAATCCAGCACTTTGAGAACAATGTTCCCCAAATTCAAATTGGAAGGATTTTGTGCATTTCACCCTCTACAGTGCACAATATGGAGTTAATTAACAGAGGTTCTTGAGGAGCATGTTAATTTTAATCTGACAAATCACAGCCCACGAGCAGGAGTATATAAACCACTGCTTACCTGCTTCCTGTGACAACTCTCCTGACATCCCACCTCCACCCCGTCTCCACATATTCTCTAGATTAATTATCTTAAGTCTGTGGGGGGGGGTAATCAGTTGAGTCTCGAGCTCCGAGCTCTCCAGTATACGGACAGCAAGCCAAATACGTTTACTGCTTCAACACAAGATGACGTTAACATACGAACTACTGAAATAGTTAAAAGATTCAAGGAACCTGGTCAAATCTTGGTGCGTAAAAGGGCAAGACGAAAACCACTTCTGAATGCACATGATCTCTGATCCCTCAGACATCACTGTCTTAAAAAACGTCATTCATCTGTAATGGATATCATGAATATGGGCTTGGGATTTCTTTAGTAAACCTTTGTTAGTCAACACCACTCGGCGCTGCATCCACAGATGCAAGTGAAGACTTTACTATGCAAAACAGAAGCACTACATCAACACTGTCCAGAAGCGCTGCCAACTTCTCTGGGTTCGGTCTCATCTTAGATGGAAAGTAGAACAGTGGAACTGTGTTTTTTGGTCTGAAGTGTCCACATTTCAAAGTAGTTGTGTTATCTGGGCCAAAGAGGAAAAGGACCATCCAAGCTGTTATCAGCATCAGGTCCAAAAGCCAGTGTCTGTATGGGCCAGGGGTGTGTCAGTGCCCATGGCATGGGTAACTCACACATCTGTGAGAACACCATGAATGCAGACAGATATGTACAAATTTTGGAGCAACATATACTGCCATCCAGCACTGTCTTTTCCAGGGAAGTCCCTGCATTTTCCAGCAGGGCAACTTCAAACCACATACTTCCCAGATTTCTGCCCGCAGTCCTGATCTGTCTCCAATTGAGAATGTGTGGTGCATTATGAAGCACACCATACAGCAACAAAGACCCTGTACAACTGTGCAGCTAAAGACCTACATAATGGATGACTGGGTGAAAATTCCACTTTCTAAACTTAACAAACTTATGTCTTCAGTGTCCAAATGCTTAATAAGTATTATTTGAACAAATGGTGATGTTTCACAGTGGTAAACACTCGACTGTCCCCACTTTTTTGGAGTGTGTTGCAATCATCTGATTTGAAATTACTGTACATTTTCAAAAAACAATGAAATTCACAAGGAAAAACATCATATAATGTATAGTTGTAGTGCTTTCAATTTAGCAAAGGGTGAATATAATTGACAAATCACTCCTTTTTTGTTTTTATTAGCATTTTTCATACTGTCCCAACTTTTTCAGAATTGGGCTTGTAATATATGAAAGAGTTTTTTGGTGTAAGCCGTTGTGCAGCTGTTACTTTGGTTAAGGTGTCCGTGTGGTTCTTGGCCATGTATTGGGGACTGAACGTGAAACTGGGGCTGCACTTGAACTCCAAAATATAACAGAAGAATTTGATCAGACTCGTATCCACCAAAAAAACGACTTAGGTTGGCTGTTTGAGAGCATTTAAATGGATAAGGATTACTAAAGCATGCAGAAATAAGTAATATTAAGGTACACATCCTACAAATGGGACAGGATGTTCCACTAGTCATCCACCAACAAACTGGTGAGTTTAAATTTGTTAGCTTTGGTGAGTTTAATATTGTTAGCTTTGGTGATTTTAAAGGGATACATTGAAAGATGCAACCTCTATGAAAGTTTAAGCGTGCTGACAGTGTGTGGTGCTTTTGCGTGTTGTTACTATCATTGTTGTAAACTTTAAGAAGTTGTGTCTTAAATCGTCTTACGCATAGTCACCGGTTTATTTGTGAGGTGTGAACGGATTAAAGGACGGTATTTTTATGGAGTCTGTTGCTGATTCAGTACTGTTGCATAATAAGAAAATTTTTAATTAATCATAAAACTGATTAACTGCAATGTTTTTCTCAGCCGGTAATCCAACCATAAAAACTCACACCGTGGCATCCCTAGTACTGGCATTGACTCACTATTTTTGAATCAGAATGTGAAAGCAATTGTACTTTGGCAGAGGGAAGTTTATTTTTTTTCTAAAGTATATCTATACTGTAACTTTTGGTTACTTGAAGTTTGGTTGCACAGAAAAACTGCTATTATGAATGCACACATTGTTATGCATGAAAACAATACAAGGCTCCTATGTATGAAAAAATATTTGAACTCTTCACTGAATGTTTAGTGCACAGGCAAACTGAATCGATGCGTTTCATGTCCTAGTTCATAGTAGTTCAGTGATTCTGAAGTAGATATGTACACACCCATGTCAACTGAATTAGCTCAGATAAAGCAAACATTAAGCATATAAAGTGAAGCACACTAACCAATTTTTGTCTATAGTCTTCTTAATGGGTATGACTGCTCTGATAATGACTGATAATGAAATCAGCTAAATAAGCCATGAATATATACTATTCAATCTGCAATCACTCATCATGCATAGAACCTAAATACAATGCTACAGTCTGTCATCCAAACTGCACTTTAATTGCTACAATAGAACTATAACCTAAACAATTAATTGACCTTTATTATGCAATCACTGAGTAAGCAGGAGTGTACTGAAGTGAAATATAATGTATTGAGCGCTTTTGGCAATACAGTTTCTTCACATCCTCTATCCCTGCTGACACTATTGTATTGTACTACTTTCTCCTAATTTCTTGTTGTCATGTATAAGGGTGTTTAATCACGTGACACACACTTTACTCCCACATAAGAAGACTTTCAGCAGACACAGTTATTATTCCATTTTATATACATATTAGCTTGAACACAGTGACATTTATTTACATGATTAACAGTTCATCAAAAATTAATTTGGGCTTTACTTTAGAACCGAAACATAATGCAACCAATTAGCCCCAGGATAATTGTCACAACTTGGGTGAACTGAACATTGCAAATTTGAATGCGCACTAATAGGTGGGCATGAGTTAAGTATACAATAAAACTGAGGCCGGGACTGTCTGGCTATTTAATGTTTGCATGTACATAGTAAAGTAAACGGAGAAGGACTTTCTAAATGTGCGCTTACCAAACCAAATAAATATGTGCTTACTCTCAACACTAATACACAGAAGGTTCCAAAACACATACAAATAAAAAATTAAAAAATAAAATAAATTCACATTTTTGAAGCAATATATTTGACCTTAAAATGACCTTAAAAAGCAACAAAAACATACAGTATGCTGTTGACTAAGGATCTACATTTTTGTCTGTTTTTCACCCAAAGTGATCGCATGACTTCAGAAGACATGGATTAAACCACTTGAGTTGTATAGATTACTTTTATGCTGCCTTTATGTCCTTTTTGAAGACTTGAAAGATTTTAGCCCCATTGACTTACATTGCAGGGACAAAAACACCTCATACATCCTTCAAAACATCTTCGTTTATGTTTCACAAAAGAAAGAAAGTCATACGAGTTTGAGATGGCATGAGGTGAGTAAATTTCAGGGGCATTTTTATTTTTAACTTTATATGATCATATTTTATAATCATAAAAACCAACGTGATCTCATGCTAGAACGTAAAGTTTGGTTCTAGCAAACGTACATTATTTTACGTTTGCATAGACATATTTTGTCTCAGTTTTAGTTTCATTTTCAGTTAACTATAATAACCTTGCTGCAGAGGCACTAAACGTACAACTATATAAGCCTAGAATATAGTGAAATATCAAATATAAAAAATAAAAATAAAAACACCCAGGAATTTCACCATTTGCTAACATTTTTGCCCTTGCATTTAAAAAATGTTTTTTCACTTTTGGTGGCATTTCTGTGATTTTTATATATTATGTTATGTTGTGTTATATGTACTCGATTTCTTACAGAATGTCCCAGCTAATTTGAAAGCTTAATGGCTCGTTTCACAAAACTGATTTTTTTGTTCCTGTTTCTGAGGATTTTCAGTCACCCTGTTACAATCATTTAATATTTTACAGTCCTAAATGTCAAATGTTGAGATACAAAATTTTTATGAATTAAGTGGAGTGACTATTTGTACTAAGTGTAAATAGCACGTGCCACACAGGGTGGCTATTTGCACTCCATTAGTCTGGTGGAACTGCACCTCTAGTGTCACTGTAGTGGTGTGTAACTACAGTGTGGATGTGCTTTTCTAGTGTGGACTACCCGGGTTCGATTCTGCCTTTTGTCACACTTTTTCCCATTCTATTTCCTGTCTCCAATCTTAATATTTCCTTTAATTATACTTATAATAATAAATACAAATAAATATAAAGGTTGATTTGGTCAGGGTGAAGGTAGGGGAGTTGAGTGAAAGATTTGATCTGGGCAAAATTGACCATGGTTTTACTAAAGTAAAATTGTAGTAACCATGTTTTTTGGCTGAAGCCATAGTTTTAATGCAGTTAACCATGGTGTTACTACAGTAATATGGTGTTAATAATGTAACAATGTTTAATTTTGCGGTTAATATGATTTTACTACAACATACCATGTTGATACTGTGATTACTGTAGTAAAACCATGGTTAATTTTTTTGTAAGGGAAGGTTAGGGTTAGGTTTAGGGGTAGGGGTTGGAGTAGGGTGTCTGTGGGACTCTAAATAAACACAGTAAACATGCTGCAGTGATGCCCTTATGCTGTATGTTAATTAAATACTAAGGGTATAAATAGTATCTGCCATGCACTATTTGCAAAGATGTCAAATACATAAAATGCTTTGTAACTGAAGATAATCCTATTTCTGAAAAGGCTTCGGCTGATGTTTAAAATGTTGCCTTGCTTTTGCCGTGATTAACATTCCCAGCACCCATTCCATACCCCTGCTTAACACGATTACATCTTCTCATGTCCATACAGGGCCATTGAAATATGATTATCAGTCATGCAGTTGCCAAAGACAGCCTACTCCATGGTCTACTGAAACTACGCCCTTGAAAGTCAAGAAATATGCACAAAAGTTAACACTCAGATGAGTACCAGATCACTTATGTATTTATGGGACAGTCAGTAGTAGGGTGAAGGCTAGGCTAAGAGCTGCAATACTTGCTGCATTAGACTTTTGTTCCAGATTCGCACTGAAGCCGAAGTGCGAATTTGAATAATGCCTCTGTGTTCTTCCCTTCACAGTTTTGCAGACAGAATTGAATCAAAACGGTTTTTATTCTCTTTGTAAATATATGGTTTTCCCCCAAACATCTATTTGATTTAACATCTTCACACTCCCCTCACTTGCTTGTAATTGGTCTGCCAGCCTTCTAGAAATGTAATAACAGGCTTGTAGGATTGAAATTGCTGTGTGGTGTTCAATCAAGAGAACACCTTTGAAGATCTGTGAAAACCATGCATAAACGTATGAGTCTTGTGCCTGGAAAACAGACCAGAAGCCCTGTATGTCCCTGACCATCAGTTTTCACAAAGTCACTGAAGTACACAGAGTCCAAGTTGAAAATCAGTTTGTTTACATGCCCTTCAAACATCTGACTCATGATAATTTGATTCAGCAAAAAAGTCTCCATATTATGATTTTCTCCCTGTCTAATTTAGGCCTTTGACACTCTCTCTTCCTCCCCACCACCTGTCTACCGCCACATACTACAGGATGTACAGTATGACAGATTTCACCACCTGACACTATAGAAGCACATTAGAACTTTTGTCCTCTGTAGTCAAATATCATGTAGTCTGCAATGAAACTTATGTAGGTTGTTGATTCATACTCATCTTGACACTGCATCAGTACACATAATGTAATCTTAGGCTTGTTGCAGTTGACAAGTGGCTTGTTTTCATACTACAAAATCTACATGTTTTATTGAGATTGCCTAGAAATTATGTAGAAGGTGAACGTGTCTTTGACCAACAGGAGTAGAAGTTTGTCTGGGGGTTAAATTACGCAGTGAGTTTACACCATAGAATTGTCACGGATGCAGAGAATGAGGCTCAGGACCCAAACGCAGAGTGAAAAAAAGGAATTTATTTACACTGGCGGCCAAAAGTTTGGAATAATGTACAGATTTTGCTGTTTCGGAAGGAAATTGGTACTTTAATTCTCCAAAGTGGCATTCAACTGATCACAAAGTATAGTCAGGACATTACTGATGTAAAAAAAACAGCACCATCACTATTTTAAAAAAGTCATTTCTGATCAAATCTAGACAGGCCCCATTTCCAGCAGCCAACACTCCAACACCTTATCCTTGAGTAATCATGCTAAATTGCTAATTTGGTACTAGAAAAGCACTTGCCATTATATCAAGCACAGTTGAAAGCTATTTGGTTTGTTAGATGAAGCTTAACATTGTCTTTGTGTTTGTTTTTGAGTTGCCACAGTATGCTATAGACTGGCATGTCTTAAGGTCAATATTAGGCCAAAAATGGCAAAAAAGAAACAGCTTTCTCTAGAAACATGTCAGTCAATCATTGTTTTGAGGAATGAAGGCTATACGATGCTTGAAATTGCCAAAAAACTGAAGATTTCATACAAAGGTCTACACTACAGTCTTCAAAGACAAAGGACAACTGGTTCTAACAAGGACAGAAAGAGATGTGGAAGGCCAGATGTACAACTAAACGAGGATAAGTACATCAGAGTCTCAGATGTCCTCAGTTGACAGCTTCATTGAATTCTACCCACTCAACACCAGTTTCATGGACAACAGTAAAGAGAAGCCTCAGGGGTACAGGCCTTATGGGAAGTGTAGGTGCTACTGGTTGTTTAAATCAGTTTTACTATCAGAAATAATCAATAATTAATTGTTATTAATTATGGAATAATCTAATAACAATTAAATAATTAAATAGTAATTAAATAGAATTTAACTCATTAAATTCTATTCTCGGCGCACCACTCTTTGAAAAGAGAAAAATGATAGCAAGTTACTGATTGAGTCTCATAAACAAAATCTACCCTGTAGGTTGAGTATCTTAATTGTTAATCAGAATAATCAAAAAGGGGAAAAACTAGTTAAATTATTGGTATACAAATCTAACAGTAATCTAGTTACAGTTAGTTTCTAACACCAATAAAATAATAGTACTCTGAGGTAACTTGGGAGTTCTTCACGTGGCAGAGGTTGGCTTCAACACAATATTCAAACAAAAACAAACAGGAGTACTTATTATAATATAACAAGATTTATTATAATCAAGCAGTAGTGAACACAGCCAATACTATCCGAATATAATCCAAAAATAAAATCAAGGAAATCCTAAACTAACAGTGGAGCTATATGCTAGTGTGTGTGTGTGTGTGTGTGTGTGTGTGTGTGTCCAGATGTGGTAACAAAGGAATCAAAATGGAGGATCGGGTTCAAAATGGAGGGTTAAATCCAAAATGGAGCTGATACCACATGAGGGTGGAAATGAGCGGACACAGAAAGGAACTGACGAAACAGGCGGGAGAATTTGGTTCACCAGCCAGTGAACACAGCCAATAATATCCGAATATAATCCAAAAATAAATCAAGGAAATCCTAAACTAACAGGGGAGCTATACGCTAGCGTGTGTGTGTGTGTGTGTGTGTGTCCAGATGCGGTAACAAAGGAATCAAAATGGAGGATCAGGATCAAAATGAAGGGTTAGATCCAAATTGGAGCTGATACCACGTGAGGGTGGAAATGAGCGGACACACAAAGGAACTGACGAAACAGGCGGGAGAATTTGGTTCACCAGCCTGAGTCGAACACAAACCGCGGCGCCGCTCACTCAATGAATATCAGTGAGAGAGAGAGAATGAGAGCGAGAGAGAGAGGAAAAGTGCATGCAGTTTAATTAAGGGTAACCGCTCGTAACAGCGGGACTGAATTACTAGTTCAGATCACTCAACAAAACAAATGTAACCCCAAAATAAACTAAAACAAATCTCCCAACTCGAAACAGCGAGCAGAGTTTAACATACAAATATACTCAAAACATCAGCATTTAGAATCAAAAATACGATTTAGTTTCACAAGAAAAAAATCACAGTTTCTAAATTAAATCTGCCCAGATATCAAGTCTTACTTGGGAAATCCTGTGTGATTTCAGTAGGGTTGTCCGTTAGAATTCCTGTTGCATTGAGCGGTCAGGAGAAACGGTCTGGATGGTCCCTTGTCTTACGCTCGTCAGTGAAAAGACACATCTCTGCTTTATTCTTCGGATCCAGCGATGGAGAAGAATGCAGAAAGTAGTCAACGTTGAATGAAAAAGAGGGAGAAGGGAAACTGGCTGCCTTTCCGTTTTTCAAAATAAATTCACTCTTGCTTTACAGTGAAACTGAACCGGTTGATATAAGTATACTATAAGACTTGAATAAAGCTAAGTTAATCTTACTCTACCATGGCCAAATGGTGAAGTTAGAATAACGTGGTCTCTTTGTTCTCAGTCCAAATGGAGGGAAAACTCTGTCAGTACGTGCACAGTACAGATGTCCCTTAACAGCCAGGCAGAGCTTAGCACAGAGAGGCCGAACTTCATCTGTCCGCTGGTTTTATTGACAAGATGACGTCATCGGTCGTAGGCCGCTTTCGACCAATGGCGTTTGAGACTGGGTCCATGGGCGGGACTTCGCATCCAGTTGTGCATTTGTGAAGGATCCTGGGAAACTGAGTTCAATGTCTCTCCTTTAATCATAGAACAAAGGGCCATGCGGTCTCTGCTACCATTTTACGTGGGCCAAGGCCCTACACCTCCCCCCTTTGGTCTTAAGGTTGGGGTTCCTGCCACAGTCCTTGAGAGCAACCCAAAAGTTGAACAGTTCAGTCCTTGAGAGCAACCCGAAAGTTGTACAGTCCATGTGTCCTGGGTTTGCATGAGCTTAGTTCCTGGAAACATTAGCAGTCCATAAAGGCTTTTGATACCTGGGCAGTCATAGTAGGTAACATCTGGGCAGATTAATTCTAACTAGGCTAGCTAACATAATTTCTATCAAAACAGCACTTCACATTGGTAAAACACATCAAACATTGCAACGACCCTTTGTTATCCCTGAGTTTTCAATGACTATGAAAAGGAAAATGGGAAAGATTGTTACAGTTAGTGTAACTTCCTGGGCAGAGTTAGGAGCAGTTAGTGGTAGAGGGGTAGACAGGAGCTTGAAACGCTGTGGAATGAGTGTCATTGCATCCAGTCTAGTGTGTAGTGTTTGGATGTGTCTGTGCATAGCGTATGCGATACCTGCCATGATGATCCAACCACTAAGGAGGAGCCTAAGGGCAGTCAAACTGATGGGGTGTTCTTGATAAGCCGATAATTTTCCTATACGATTGAAAAATGTAGTCGTGAGCCCAGTTGATTTGAGACTGAACTTTACTAATTTGGTCCGTTCAGCTAGAAACTGTTGTTGAAGGTTGTCGTCAATAGTGAGGTTGTGGCCTCTGAATGCGTCCATCCTCTCAATCTCTGAATCGTGTCTCTCTGGACTGAGATGGTGGAGGACAATGTCGGCTATATGTACCGTGGCCCCTTGTGGGACCTTCAAGAACACCGTTTGGTTTGGGATTGTTAATTTAGTGTTTGTGTCATGATGGTCGTATGACATTAGGATCTCGGTGGCAGGGGTTCTGACAAGCCATCGACTACCAGCTCTTTCTACCCTAGATTTTGTCCCTTCGTCTTTAACAGACATACTAGCCTGGCATTTTTGATCTGGGGTGTCAGCCCTCAGACCACACAGGTGGTCGGTTATATCTCTGATAAAGGGGTTGCTGGGGCAAACCCAATGTATGTCCTTGGTGTTCGTACACATGCTCAGATTGGGAATAAGGTAGAGAGAGGGGTCATCATCGTGGTAGGCAAGCACCGGTGGTGTTTTGATATGTACATGTACATTATTCTTCCAAAACCCAACGTTCAATATGGATTTCAGTCGGTAAATGTTCTGTTTCTCTATAATGGGTAAGTTAAGGATAAATCCTATCTCTAGGTTCTGAGGATTTACATGGATGGGTATTGCACTGCCAAGGCTGTATGCCAGATGTATCTGAGAAGTTTGCACAATGGTGGTAGTGGCCGATCTAAGGATTTGTTCAACCATGTTTAGGGGAACTAGGTAGGATGGGATCTTTCCCCCACTCATGCTGTTAACTGATGTGCTAATTTCCCTTACAAGGTCATGCATTAGATCTCTAACCATTTGCACATATGTTATGTCTGATCTCACAACTTCTGACAAGGCATCCAGAGCATGCAAAGTGTTATTTAGAATTGCTGAGTGCATGTTTACTGTGAGTATGGTACCCTGTAGGGTTTTACCCAGATCCTGTAACTGTTCTTGTCGTAACAGGAGTTTCTCTTGGATTTCTGGCATTTCCTCATTAAGTTCACCCATTTGTCTTTGGAGTGTACCGAGACTGACGGAGTTGGCAGCCGAAAGGCTGAAAGAGAACAGGGAACCAATGGCCGATGCTGCTACTAGCAGGCCACCGAGGAACCACTTTGGTCGTTTATTCCCACTGAGTTCTTCCTCTGTGACTAGGAATTTCTGCAGTTGTTCTAGGATATGGACAGTTGTCAATTTGGCATGTTCAACTGTGTCCTGGGTTTGGGTTCTGCTTACCCTGCCCTCCGTCATCTGTGGAGGTAACTGGATGTGTTTGCGATACACATCCCAAGGATCTAAACAAACGTATATTCTTTGGGTGTAGAGGTGGCAATTGGTGATTAAGAGCACAGGGGTCTCCTGTAGGACAATACCAGTTGGCGGGCCGGTTTCTACCACCTCATTGGCTTGTGCAAGCTGTAGGTTGAGGAAGATGCCAAGGATCCAAAGGAATTTCATCCTGAAACATACAAGAGTCTCGTTACCTTGTGTTTGCAGGAGTAGTCTTAAGGGTTAGTTTATGCCAATGTATGAGTAAAGCATGCTACACCCAACTACAAGAGACACTATTGTTGTGTGTCCGCTACCCTTTGGAGTGGAGACTGTTCAAAGGGTTTGATCTGATTTGAATGGACCCATTTGTACGTTTGTGTTTGGTTTGGCTTCGAGATACGGATTCGGTAAACTACCAGAGAGAGCTTCCCTATAATCTCAAAGGGGCCTGACCAGCTTGGTAGGAATTTTTGGCGATTCCCACCGGTTTAGCGAACTTGAAGTAGAAGACTTTATCACCTACTTTATATTCGCGGTCAGACGTTTTCCTATCGTAATAGGCCTTTTGTCCTTTGACACTGGTTTCCAGGTTTGTTTGGGCCCAAGCAAACGTAGTTTGGAGGTGTTTGCGTAACTCGGTCGCAACACTGACGTCTTCTGGACGGTACAGCAGATGCAGTGGGATAGTCATTTCCCTCCCAGTCATCATTTCAAAGGGTGTGACCCCCGTGGTGCGGTGTGGAGTAGACCTGATGGCCATCAATACCAAAGGGAGTTTCACGTCCCAATCTTTGCCATTGCTGTTGACATACTTCTTGAGCATGCTGACAATGGTACGGTTGGTTCGCTCAACCTGACCTGATTACTGGGGGTGGTATGCAATGTGGAATTTGGCTTCCACACCCAACATTTCCCACATTGTTTTCATCACAGCCGCCGTGAAATGAGTGCCTCTGTCCGAGTCGATTGAGAGAGGTAGCTCCCAATGGCTTAATACATGGTTCATCAGCATGAGTGCTGTGGTTTCAGCCGTGTCATTGGGTGCTGGCAAACACTCCACCCATTTTGTAAATGCACAGATGACAGTGAGGAGGTATTTGTTTCCTCGCGCCGACTTGGGTACTGGTCCGATCTAATCCATCTGCAGATTGGATCAAGGAAACGTGATTCCCTTGACCTGCAGTGGAGCTCGATTCAGTGGCCGGGAAGGACGGAACTAACAACAGATCAAACATCCCTTTATGTAGGCATTAGTGTCTTTGAGCATAAATGGCCAGTACGCAACCTGTTGGAGGGTGTAGTAAGTAGCTTTGTAGCTCCTGTGACCTCCAATGGGAGCATCGTGGGCATGTATTAGCATCACCCCCCTATGGTCGGTAGGAACGACCCACCGGGGTGGACCTGGACCATCGGGAACATAGACCAATAGGCCTTTCTCAAGTTTCAGGTGTTGTTGTACCTGACAAAGAGATTTCAGTTCATTTGAGTCCTGTAAAGAGGATGGTAGGACCTGTCGTGTTGGGTCCCATTCCTGCATGGCACTCAAGTCTGTGTCGCCCAGTTGTCCAGCCAGGTTCACAGTCTGCAAGCAGTTTTGGGGATTTTCCCATTTCTCTCTTGCCTGTCTATGGGTGAGAGCATTCACCGAGCAAGATAGTGGTTTAGGGAGCCACTCCTCCTTGAATTCCCATAGTGGGCCTCTACTGCACCTCGCTTAGCTAAACGATCAGCTTCATCGTTGCTCTCTTTGTCGGGCCAAGAGTTTGTGAATGACCTTTGACCTTCTTCCAATACACAGTTATCCCTCGGTCAGTCACGAGTTGGTCACAAGCCAAGAAGAGTTCAGAGTGTTTGATCTCTTTACTTCTGGCATTATTCATGCCATTTTCTTTCCACGTGGGGAAGTGTGAGATGAAACTGTGGCGGGCGTAGTTAGAGTCGGAGCAGACTACCAACTGCACAATAGCCAACCTAGCGGCTTGTTGCAACACAATGAGTGCTGCGGCAATTTCCGCGTACTGGCTAGTCTTTGCACCAAGTTGGCGCATGAACGACGTAATTGACCCAGACTATGCCCACTCCAGCTCAGGTCTGGCAATCACGGTGAAAAGAGCAGCCATCCACGTAAACCTTCGGGAGGTCTTGACAGACAGTTTCATCATAGTAATGATGATTTGAGGGAAGAGAAGGAGTGGTAATGAGGAAGGGCGGGGAACCTGTCTGTCCTTCATAGTCACAATGATGGCACTTGGCCAGGCCCTGACCCAAAGCCATCTTGTGGTTCTGAGCGTACCTGACTTCAATGTCGTAGACTTGTAGTGCCATCATCCATGACGCGATGCGACTGTTGGACACTCGTCCTTCTCTTAGCCACTGGCTATTGAGGAAGGAGACAGGCTGGTGGCAAGTTTCAGTGATTACCTTCTGACCCCCGATGTAGCTGCAAAAGTGTTCCACAGCCCAGACTGTGGCAAGGAGGGCTCTCTCACAGTCAGAGAACTTCAGCTCTACACTGCTCAGAGGTCGGTTTGTGTAGGCAATGACTCGGTTCTCTTTGTCATACCTCTGTGCCAGGGCAGTGCTGAGGCAGTGGGAGGAGAAGCTCGCCTCTAAATGAAACTCCTTATCCTTGTCCGGGTAGGCAAGACAAGGGGCTGAACAGAGCTTTGCTTTCAGTTCTCTGAAAGCCTGCTCTTGAGGGTCTCCCCATTCAAAGACCTTGTCTTTCCGGAGGAGCTCAGTAAGGGGCCTGGCTATCTCCGCATAGTCCTCGATGAACTGTCTGGAGTAGTTGCAGATGCCCAAGAATCTCCTGAATCCCGACACGTCGGTTGGGGCTTTGATGTTTTGGATGGCTTGAACTCTCCCTGCTTGGGGTTCAATGCCATTGGCACTCACCAATAAGCCCACGTACTCAACCTTGGTGCGGCACCACTGACCCTTGGAGAGGGCCAGGTTGGCTCCTGCGCTGGAAAGCTGGCTGAGCACGTATCGTATTTCGGTCAGATGTTCTTCAAATGTCTGACTTCGCATGAGGATGTCATCCACATAGATCAGGTTGCAGTGGGCAGCAGCATCACTCATGGCTTTGTGCAAGAAGATATTAAACTCAGCTGGAGAGTTTGAATATCCGAATGGGCATCGGTTCCAAGTGAACTGTCGATTGCCAAAAGAGAAAGCCAGCTTGTACTGATCTACTGGGTCGACTTTCATTGTCCAAAACCCATTGGACACGTCGACGGTCGAAAAGAAACAGGCTCTTTTCACTTTCGCAAGCTCCTGATCCAGGTGGATCATGGGCCATCGTGAAAGAGGGACCTGTTTGTTCAGTTGTCGATCGTCAATTGTCAAGCGCCACTTTCCATTTGGCTTCAACACCGGCCACAATGGGGAGTTGTATGTGGAGTTATACTCCCGAATAATGCGTTTCCTCAGCAACGTGTCAAGTATCTCTTGGATTGACTCGTAGGCAGCTAAAGGAATTCTGTACTGGTGTACGAATGTGGGTGGTGCATTTGGGTCAGTTGGGATATGAACTGTATGGAGTTCGGTGATTCCACAGTCATTGGAATCCCTTGAAAAGATCTGTTGGAAGTCGTGAAACAACTTCCGCAGTTCTTGTCTTTGACCCTCTGTCGTTAAGGCGTCTGCCTTAGTGAGTTGTTGTGCTATTTCATCCTCGAATCCCAGATAAGGTTCTTCTGGTGGGGAACCGGCTTCTTCACCAGTTGAAATCATGTCACCCGAGTGAGCAGTGAGGGCATACACAATCATGTCCGTATCCGTGCCCAAGGCAGTACTGCAGACTTCTTTATTATGTAGCCCCTCATGACAAGCAACTGTTATCATTTTGTTTGGGAAGGTGAGAAGGAGGGGTTCGAGGTTCTCCCCCCTCGTCAAGGATGGAGGCAGCTCTCCAATCACGGGCACTGTCAGCTCGAAGTCATGAAACGAACTGTCAATCAGCAACCCTAATGGTCTACGTGCCATCACAACAATTGGTATGTTTGTTAGGTTCTGGACAAGCAAGTAAGCTGAGCGGTTGTTGAGCTCAAGCAGAGGTGTACAGATGGTCAGGCTGAGTTCCCAGAAGTATGGCAAGGGTTGGAAGAATGCCTGTGAACCAGGTATCATCTGTCCCTTGAGGATCATGAGGCAGACAGGGGCACCTGCAGTTCTAGCTGGGATAGTCAGATCAAACTCTCTCGCTGCCTGACACGCCTGAGGGATGGTCTGATCAGACAACATGTGTTCTGGATCAACCGCTGCTGGATGGTTTTCAATGCTTGCCTGAGACCATAGGACCTGGTTGACAGTGTCCAGTAGAGCACCTAACCTAACAAGGATATCGGCCCCCACGAGGAGTGAGGGATCAAGTTGGGGAATCACACTCATGAAGTGTGTAAACCTCTTCTTTCCAATTTGAATGGAAAGAGCACATATCCCAATAGCCTTGATGGGCCTCTGCGGTGACTCTGCAGAAAGAAGGCGGTGACTTTTGCGCACGAAAGACAGAGAGGAGCTGTTCTGACACAACTTGTCGTACAAAGCTTGACTAACAGCAGACTTCTCAGACCAGAGTGTGACAAACACATCAGGTACCAAGATACCATTAGCATGCACGCCTCCAGCTATGCAGGGGCTGTACAAAGTTGGGTTTGAGTTATCTAGTGAGCAAAGGAATGATTCGTGGGTGCTCATGGGTCCGCCAAGCTGCGGTGTCGGTGGAGTCACAGATAAATCAAGAGGCTCAGAGCCAAGATGAGTCTGGATGTCTGGGTAATGACAAAGCGCTGACTCAAGAACAGTGTCACAAGTGGTCTCTCCTGACTCTTGGATATAAGTGACCCGGTCGTCTGAAGCGTGATGGCTGTGGGCTAGACGGACCGGATTCGGGGTTGCCCACATGTGCCCGCGAAGGCAGTCGATCAGCGGGGCCAGTCGGTCCAGCAGGTCATGGCCGATAAGGAGTTGTTCTGTGTCGAAAGCACAGATGTAAATGGGATGATTGAGGGTCATCTCCTGGAAGGTGATATCAAGCCAAGTGTGTTTTGTGATGGGGGCTCTGTTTTGTGTGTAGCTGACAAGGCTCACATCACAGGACTCTGTCTGCAGTGGTTTACCATGAGAGAGCATTGCCCTGGCGACTTCTGCGAAAGTCTCCTCACACATTAGGCTGATTTCAGACCCAGTGTCCAGTAACGCATGGATGTCTACACACCTTCCTACCGACACTGAGGTGTATATGTGTCTGGCATTACCCTTGTGGACAAGGTCTCCCAAAAATTAAAAAAGCGGAGCATGGTTTTGGGCATGACTGCCACTGGGTGCATCTGGGTCTTCCCTGTGTTCTTCTCCCAGCCTACAAATTAGACTTTGGGGAAAGAACAGGGAAGTGTATGGGCTAGTCACGCTGACGGACTGTCACCATCGCATCTGACCCTTCGATGTGCTTTGTCACGTCCGCTAGGCTTTTCTGGATGAGGCTGAGCTGACGCTTCAGATCACTCTTTCCAGGAGGCTCCGAATGATTCCCTTTGTTTCCATTCCACTGTCTGGGGCTTCTTACAAACCTGACATTCCTTTTCTTTGGAGAGGGATTCTGTTTTTTCTGTTTTTTCTGACCCTAGGAGGGACCCTTGTGGTCATTCCCTTGGTTTCTCCAACCCCCCTGTGGGTGGTTGGGCAAACATTTTGGGGCTGCCGCTTCACAGCTTACTCTAGGCTGAGGTATTTCATAGCCCTCAAGCCCTAAGTCTGTCCTCCCTGAAGACTGGATGTCTAGGACTCTGACATCGTCTTCTGGTTTATCAGTCAGATGCACGACTGTTTCCCAAGTCATTTGGGCCATCTTCCTAATTCCCTGCATGGTCGGTCTACCCTGTTTACACATCAGTGTAACATGGGTTCGCACACAGGGGTGGAGGTTATGGAGGAAGAGAGACCTGAATCCTCGCTCTTCTTCCAGACCTGGCTCATTACTTCCTTGGAAGTATGCATTTCTTAAACACCTATAATACTCCCTAGGAGGCTCCAACTGCTTCTGTTTGATGCGGATGGCACTGAGGGTGGCTGATGTTTCATCAGTATATGGCAAGTACTCCTCGCACAGAACCCTGCAAAGCCTTAGATAGCTGTCACGAATGTGCAGCGGTTGAGTCTTGACGAAAGTGTGGAGGCTTCTGGAAGTTGTTTTCCAGATGAGTTTCAACTTCTCACGTGCCGAGGCATGAGGCAAGTCGGCAAGACAATGTTCGATTTCCCTAAGGTAATCGTTGACATTTGAATCTTGGCTTGCTGGGTCAAAATGTTCTATGTCCTTCGCAAAGGAGTCAAGCTGGCACATGCATAGACCTGTGTCTTTGTCCCGCTTGTATCCATCTGACTCGTCAGAGGATGAGTACCAGTGCCTGCCCCCATTGCCATGGTGTTGGGTGAGACCACTTCCTCCTTGTGGGGAGGAAGGCATCCTGCTGGGGCGGGGCCTAAAAGATGCCTGAGGGGAAGATTGCCGAAATGTGTCCTTGCCCCCAAAACGTGGTGGACTCACGTCCCGAACAGGGATGCGCTCTAACTCCGGGAGTTGGAGCAATGGTTTTGAAATACTACCTGAACCAGGGGTAGGGTATTTCGCCGTAGCGCCATCCTCTGATTCCTCTGCCCCACTCTGGTCAAAGATGGGGTAGCGGAGCACTTCTTGAGCTTTAGCCCGTATGTCTCGACTCTCTTGCCGGACTCGGTCGTCAGCGACCTCTCTGCTTTTTTTTCAGCCGACTGGAGTCTTTCTACACACTCCTCCAGCATAGTATTTGTAGTCTGGAGGTCTCGGTGTAAAGCGCGATTGCTTGCATCAAGCCAACTACACTGGGCTATAAGTGTCTTTACCTCGCCCTTGAGTGTTGCTATTTGCAACTGGGCGTTGTGGTGGTAAAGTAGAAACAGCCTACCAACTACCTCCTGGATAGTGGTTACCTTCCCTTGAGGATCGTGTACATTATCTACCATGGCGGCCATTTCAGCATCACACTGAGATGGTGTGTTGCTGTTAAGCTCCTCCCTTCCTTCTCTAGAGACAAGGAGGAGGTCAGCGACCCAGTTGGACAGTGAGGTTTCCTCACCTGACCTGGGAGCTTCAGCTCCGGATGCTGATGGGGACTGGCTACTCATATCTCCCTGGTTTGACAGGTGAGAGGGTGATGTCCAGTGGACCCCTATAGGAACTCTTTATTAGTTCACAATTCTGAAACTTATCGGAGTTTTGAGGGTGGCGACTTACGACACCTGTTGCTCTGTGGAAAACACTGACACACCAGTCGTTATCCTGAGGAAAGAATGCACAGGGGGAACCATTTATCTGTCACTCATGAGTAACTGCTTTGTATTATTAACTGTTCCTTGAGCTGCTAATTTAGGTGAAATAATCACAGTATGACTATCAGCATGTCAGACTACTTTGTTAGTATCTAGTGACTGAATCTCTCAAACACAAACAGAAGGAGCAATGAATTAGTACCAAATTAGCAACCACTAACACAACACGTGCAATGATTCACAACCACAACCGGCCTTGTGTCTTAGCAGTTTGAACTTCCTGTAGAAAAAGGAAGCCAAGAGGGGAAACCTTTGGCTACTCTAAAATATTTAGTTATTTGCAAGAATTTTGGAGGAAGCCAACAATTATCACGTCCTCACACGGGGCACCAATTATTATGTAGGTGCTACTGGTTGTTTAAATCAGTTTTATTATCAGAAATAATCAATAATTAATTGTTATTAATTATGGAATAATCTAATAACAATTAAATAATTAAATTGTAATTAAATAGAATCTAACTCATTAAATTCTATTCTCGGGGCACCACTCTTTGAAAAGAGAAAAATGATAGCAAGTTACTGATTGAGTCTCATAAAACAAAATCTACCCTGTAGGTTGAGTATCTTAATTGTTAATCAAAATAATCAAAAAGGGGAAAAACTAGTTCAATTATTGGTATACAAATCTAACAGTAATCTTTTTACAGTTAGTTTCTAACACCAATAAAATAATAGTACTCTGAGGTAACTTGGGAGTTCTTCACGTGGCAGAGGTTGGCTTCAACACAATATTCAAACAAAAACAAACAGGAGTACTTATTATAATATAACAAGATTTATTATAATCAAGCAGTATTGAACACAGCCAATATAATCCAAAAATAAATCAAGGAAATCCTAAACTAACAGGGGAGCTATATGCTAGTGTTTGTGTGTGTGTGTGTCCAGATGCGGTAACAAAGGAATCAAAATGGAGGATCAGGTTCAAAATGGAGGGTTAGATCCAAATTGGAGCTGATACCAGATGAGGGTGGAAATGAGCGGACACACAAAGGAACTGATGAAACAGGCGGGAGAATTTGGTTCACCAGTCGAACACAAACTGCGGCGCCGCTTACTCAATGAATATCAGTGAGAGAGAGAGAATGAGAGCGAGAGAGAGAGGAAAAGTGCATGCAGTTTAATTAAGGGTAACCGCTCGTAACAGCGGGACTGAATTACTAGTTCAGATCACTCAACAAAACAAACGTAACCCCAAAATAAACTAAAACAAATCTCCCAACTTGAAACAGCGAGCAGAGTTTAACATACAAATATACTCAAACAGCATTTAGAATCAAAAATATGATTTAGTTTCACAAGAAAAAAATCACAGTTTCTAAATTAAATCTGCCCAGATATCAAGTCTTACTTGGGAAATCCTGTGTGATTTCAGTAGGGTTGTCCGTTGGAATTCCTGTTGCATTGAGCGGTCAGGAGAAACGGTCTGGATGGTCCCTTGTCTTACGCTCGTCAGCGAAAAGACGCATCTCTGCTTTATTCTTCGGATCCAGCGATGGAGAAGAATGCAGAAAATAGTCAACGTTGAATGAAAAAGAGGGAGAAGGGAAACTGGTCGCCTTTCCGTTTTTCAAAATAAATTCACTCTTGCTTTACAGTGAAACTGAACCAGTTGATATAAGTATACTATAAGACTTGAACAAAGCTAAGTTAATCTTACTCTACCGTGGCCAAATGGTGAGGTTAGAAAAACGTGGTCTCTTTGTTCTTAGTCCAAACGGAGGGAAAACTCTGTCAGTACGTGCACAGTACAGATGTCCCTTAACAGCCAGGCAGAGCTTAGCACAGAGAGGCCGAATTTCTTTCCATAAGAGCAAAATCTGTACATTATTCAAACATGTACATAAAAAAACAAACAAACTAAAACTCCCACAAGGGGGAAAACAAACCAATCCAGAGCAGAGCTAACTGAAGAGGGGCTGGGGCAGACAAAAGAGGGATGGGAAACCAGTCTGATAAGAAACGAACTAGACAGACTGAACATGAGACCAACACCGACTGAACAAACAAGACGAACTGGCACTGGACAGCAAACACGAGGAGACTAACATAGGGTGAGAAATCAACAGGTTAACAAGACAGGGCAGGTGTGACTAATAAACTAATAATGGGCATACAAGGAGGCAGGGTATGACTTAAGACAGAGAGACACGCAATACAGAAACAAAACAAACAACAAAACACCCGAATGGCATGAGCGCACATCGCCAAGACAATAAGGCAATATACACCCATGGCAACGTAGCAATGCCAAACAAAGCGATGCCACGCATTCTCACCCTAAACGAAACCTGAGCGTACATCCCGAGGCAAATGCCACGCAATGCACACAACAGGCAACAAAAACAAGACAGGACACCTGTGCGAGAGTTCGGCCACGCATACACCCGACACCTTAGACCAAAGTGACCGTACCTCAGCACAACATGAAGACAGCTCGCAACCCGGGCATGCAATGTGAGCGTGAATCGAGGCACACCCATGTTCACGAGAGACTGACAAACTATTGACGTGAGTGCATGCTGCCAAGATGACATAAGCGCGATGCACCCACGTCAATATCAGACAGACATGGAGCATGAGTGTTTGGATCCCGACACAGATCGAAACCGAACCAGACAGGAAGTCAGGATCCAGACATCATGCTCCCGACATGAAACAAGATAGACCGAAGAGCACATGGCAGGGGATACAAAAGAAGCCATGTGATCACACAAAGACAGACAATGAAACACAAGACAGACATGGGACGATGATGCCACAGTCCTGTCAGACAAAAACCCTGACTGACAGAGTGACAAGACTGTGACAGTACCCCTCCCGGCGTCCCAAAACGGCAACATCAAACAATACACAAGACAGACAAAATGAGCACTAACATAAAACATAAAACACAATAGAAAGGGAGGAATTGAAACCAGGGAGGGAACTTATAGATAGGGGCAGGGACAGGCAGCCTGGGGTGAAGCCTTAGGGCAGATGTAGGGTCTGGCAACCTGGGAGGAGGCCTCAGGGTGGAGGCAGGATCTGGCAGCCTGGGAGGAGGCCTCAGGGCAAAAGTAGGGTCTGGCGGACTGGGAGGAGGCCTCAGGAAAGAGGCGGGGTCTGGCAGCCTGAGAGGAGGCCTCAGAGCAGAGGTGACACAGTACTGGGTGGCGACCGCTGGACAGGGGGCAGTGAACTGGACGGCGGCCGCTGGACAGGTTTCAGGAGGGAGTGGCTCAGGGGGCGGAGCCGTGGAAGACTTGAGCACTGGCCGTGACAGGGGAATGACCTCCATGGCTGTGAACACTGGCAGAGACTGGGGAATGGTCTCCTTGGTCGTGAGCACTGGCAATGACAGGGGAACGACCTCTTTGGTCGTGAGCACTGGCAGGGACAGGGGAACAGTCTCAGTGGCTGTGAGCACAAGCAGTGACGGGAACAACATCTGTGGTCGTGGGCACTGGCAGGGGAACAGCCTTCGTGGCTGTGAGCACAGGCAGTGACAAGGGAACCCCACACGATGCACGCAACAGGTGACAAAATCAAGTCAGGACACCTGTGTGAGAGTTCGGCTACACACCCGACACCTTAGACTGAAGTGACCGAACCTCAGCACAACATGAAGGCAGCTCACGATCCAGGTGCGCAATGCAACGCGATCGTGAAGCGAGGTGCACCCGTGTTCACGAAAGACAGACAAACTATTGACGAGTGTGCATGCTGCCAAGATGACATAAGTGCGATGCATCCATGTCAGTTACAGACAGACATGGAGCATGAGTGTCCGGATCCGACACAAACTGAACCAGACAGGAAGTCAGGATCCAGAAACCATGCTTCCGACATGAAACAAAACAGACCGAATAGCGCATGGCAGGGAATACAACTGAAACCATGTGCTCACACAAAGACAGACAACGAAACACAAGACAGACATGGGACGATGATGCCACAGTCCTCTCAGACAAAAACCCAGACTGACAGAGTGACAGGACTGTGACAAAAATGACCCAATCTGAGAGCTTCATAAATCACTTGGCAATTGCAAATCCTTAGGGTATTAATGGGTGGTGATGATTTATGAAAATGGCCTTTGTTTATCTTAATGTCAATGCAGACAATTAAGTCGGCTCAAAATGTCTTGATTGATGTATTTTTGTCAACATAACTCTACAACATTGAATTTAACTGTGTAAAAACTAATCTTGACTCATAAGGGTGAGACAGAAACACACTGTCTAAACACTTGTTTTCATTTAATTCTTTTTCATTCTATAAAATGCCAGTAAGGTATTACAAAGTGGGCCAATTTCCCAGACATAGATTAAGCCTAGTGCTGGACAAAAAAAAAAAACAATGAATGTCACTTTGTCAGTGAAATTTAACCCAGGACCTTGCCTAATTTGCATGTGGGAAAACGGCCATTATAGACTACATTTGGGAAAGTGTCCCAAAGTCATCTTCAGCGCAGATCAAACAGCATACATTGAATTTAAATGTATGAAGTTGATCAAAATTCAAGAGATCGGCCAGACATTTCAAAGATTATTTTAAAGTGCCTAAAGCGGTCTGACCCCAGCACTTTCATCACATGCCCAGAGCCATTTGGACTCAATCAATCTGAGCAAGAAGTCAGTGTCAAGACATTCATGAATGAATGTGTTTCTCGTGCAGATTATGAGGAATCATATCACTTGAGGAAGAGTGAGTCTGACTTAAAAATACCATTCTCAAAACCCATTGTTCATGCACACATGTGTTTAAAACAAATATAGGCCAAAGGTATGTGTGATGCACTGTTGACTTTATTCAATGCATTTTTCTCAAAATGGAAGACCGAGGCAAGCTGTCACACATTTTATTCTAATTAATATTTCTCAGGGCAGGTTAATTTGTGAAAGTCAATTCCTGTAAAGTCACATACTTTAATGTTTTTGGCTACAAAAATGCTCTCAACATTTTCAACATTATTGCCCAGGAAAATGCAGAGTGAGCAATATGGGCTATATTCGAACAAACATAAACAAAAACTACCTTTAGAGGTGAAAAACAAAGTCCCAGGGTGACGATTCTAATGATGGGCTGGGCTGGGCTGGGCTGGAAAGAGGAAGCCCCACAGGCCATGTTGTCCCTTGCCAGTCAGGCCAGGTCCAACAGGGTAACAGAACAGAGGCTTCAGGACAGGAACTGACAGATGCACTGTAAACCGGAATAAGTTAGAACTCAAAATTTGAGGTAATCAGTTACATCAATTTTTTAAGATAATAAATTAAAAATGTAAGTAAATGGAACTGTCAGATTTTGATTTTCTACTACTTGTGCATGCTAATTGCTCTGAGTAAAATTGAGTACGCAAACTCATATGTTTTGATGACACATCTTTAAATTTTGAGTAAACCACCCAAATGTTTTTTGTTTGTTTTTTTACAACACAAATCAGTTATTTCCATCACTTTATTCACCCAAGATAAGTCGACTAGTGACTTGTTTAATAATGGATAAAACAGTAAATAAGTTACACACGTGGTATCGGTCCTCAACCTAAGCTCAAGCTCCACTCTTCACCATAATAACCCCCAAAATTCCAACATAAACATTAAACACTAACATTCATTTTGCAAAAACACACAAAATAACACTTAATTTTAACATTTACTTTCCCTGTTGAGTCCCATGCATAGCATGCTGGGAACAAGAAATCCCCTGCCCAATTTGAGTTTACCCCCCAAAAAAGAAAATTTATTTCATTAAACTCAAAACAATAAAACAGTTCTGGTTACTTAAAAGATGTCAGTTATATGAATTGTTATATGAATCGGTATGAATGCCAGAGGAAGATGACAACATAAAGCCTCCTCTCATTAATAAACTGACCAATCAAATTAGATATTCAAATGGAGCAACGTCATCTGCTTCCGTTCAAAAAGCATCCAAAAAAAGGCCAAACGGAGGCAAAATGAAATTTGCCACGTTCCTGTCTTGTTTACTATAGATGAGGTGAGAAAGCAGGATATAAATGCAGCAATGCTTTAATTCACAATGACAAGAAGGTGAGGATACACAGAAGATGATGACTAAGGTTACTAAACAGGACATTCGTTTGGGTTAACAAACTATGGAACAACAAACAAGAACTGACAATGATGGAACTGAACTAGAGGGTATTTATACAAAAGGTGCTGATGAGGGAATGGAGAACAGGTGGCTGTGATGAGGGCAGTGAATCCTGGGAAACGTAGTTTGGGGACAAGACAAAAACTATTTCAAAATAAGAATCCTTGGAATAATGGTAACTGTGACACTTCCGCTTTCATAACCAATCATTGTTAGAGGTAACCATTCAAGCCAATCAGCTTTCAGTATCACGTTTACGCTTAATGAAGCAGATAACATGACAGGTGAAGAGAAACTCTCAAAATATCGCTGAAATAAAAGTTGTTGGAAGATCTGAAAACGTGAAGACTAAACGACATGATCATATATTTATTTGACACAATGAAGCAGTGGAGGATGGAGTTCATCGACACTGTAGCCTATTATGTTAGTAAAGTCATTTTTATTTGTATTGCGCTTTTCACAACACATCGTTTCAAAGCAGCTTTACAGGAAATCATATTAAACAAAAACAAAAATTAAACTGTAATATCTATTTAGTCTTAGAGTCATCATTGTGTAGTTTGATTAAATATGATTTTAAATTGTGTTTAAAAATTGAATAATTGTATTTAGAACCCCTGTGAGCAAGCCAAAGGCGACTGTAGCAAGGAACACAAAACTCCATAAGATGTTGGTTAAAGGAGAAAAATAATCTTGGGAGAAACCAGACTCACTGTGGGGGCCAGTTCCCCTCTGGCTAAACATGAATATAATGCCAATATTAGTTATTTGTGTGCAGTGCAAGTCATGGTTTAAAATTTGTATATTAAGTAAACGTTAAGGTCCAATGTTTTAAATAAAATATTTTTTTATGAACTTTAAGATTAATGACTAATGTCTTTGAAGTTCATCCTAGATTAACTGCAGAAGTTCACATAGATGCATTGCCCTTTGTTAGTTGGCTGATGAAGGCATTTGTTGGCAATTAAATGATAGTCTATGTATTCCATTGTGTAGTCCATCAATAAACAAAGGTGATGCAGGCAGAGATCAATGAGGTGCATCGCAGTTCAACCTGCAGGTCATTTCGGTGAGGTCCATCCCAAGTCCAAGGTTCAGGCATTGGCATATGAAGTATCTGATGTCTTACAATTGGAGTTGGCATCAGTTCATCCTCTAAAGTCAAAAAAACTGAAGTAATGTCTGGCTTGCACCGGCTGTAGTTTGTCGTCATCTCTCAGCGACACGTAGCAGTGGAGTCTGACACCAAAGCAGGAACAGAGCTGGATCTGGCAGGCTGGAAACAAATAGAATATTAGCGTAGATGCCATTCAGTTTTATGCAGAGTTATAGATCATGATGGATGTTTCCGGTTCCTGCAGAGTAGATATTATTATACATGAATGGGGCCCTCCATTCATAAATGTTTGCATTGATCGTCATCTGTAGCTGGCGCTGTGTTCCATTCGTTTGTTGTATTTATAAGTGTTGACTTGGTCATCAGAAAGTGCTAAATTGAAAAACAGAAAGAGTGTATAACACATTTGTAATGATCATGACCATTTTAAGACATCAGGGAGAGGACTTCTTCTGTGTACGGGAGCCTAATTACCAGCAAAAAATAAATCATCATAATACATGATATTTAGACCCACTGCAATCATTTATTGTTTTGATCTTTCGATATTAATTTATTTACAGTATTTGCCTCCTCTGAATATCTTGTCACAGGCCACAAACAACAAATGGGCACAAGACAGATCACACAGGGAGATTAAATAGGGAAGCAAACAATGAGGCTAACGATGGAAGGCAGGTGAAACTGATAAACTAATAACAATGCAAACAAGGGGGCGTGGTTTCACTTAAGACTGAACTGACATGACGGCACATGGCAATGAAAAAGCCAAAGCCATGTGCACACACACACACCGCAAAAGACAAAACATGAGTGTCAGGATCCAGCCTCAAAAAACTATAAACAAGAGCAACAGAAGTGCCAGGATCCTGACAATTATAAGCTTTTCAGCAAAGTATACAATAAGACAAAAACAGAAAAATGTATGTAAAACACAAAACAGTTGAACAATGAAACAGAAAACAAGTCATGAAAATAATGTAAAATGTAATGCATAAAAATATAATATTATTGTTTTGGCCATCATATTCTTTAATTAATGAATTGTATAAATTGATAACACTTACACCTGTGAAAACTTGCCCCAGTAAAACTGTGACAACTTATCTGGACCTTATGAAAAATACTTGTCCTAAGACATTTCGGTTAAAATCCACCTTCATTACACAGTTGAACCAGGGCCGGCGCTACCTATAGGCAGAGTAAGGCAATTGCCTAGGGCCTCGGGCTCAGGACTGTTAGCAATTATACATTCTCTTGGATTGAGAGGAATCTTGGATTTATGGGATCCACAGACAAACTCAATGTTTCTGATAATGGTCATTTCCTAAAGGAAGTGGAGCTCCTGGCAAAGTTTGATCCAGTCATGCAGGAGCACTTGGCTTAAATCAAAGTCGGCAGTAAACACACACACACTACTTGGGGAAAGACATACAAAATGAGCTACTGAATCTGATGAGCAGTCAACTGACCAAATAAATAGTTGCAAAAATCCACACTGCAAAGTACTTTTCAATCATCCTTGATTGTACACCAGACATTAGCCACCAGGAACAGATGTCTATCATTATACGCATTGTGGAACTACAGCCAGAGCCAGAAATAAAAAAAAACATTTCCTCTGAAACATTTGTCAACGGTAATCCTAAATAGGCTGAAGGACCTTCAGATTGACTTCATGGATTGTCGAGGTCAGTCATATGACAATGGACGAAGGGCAAGAAGCAAGGTGTACAAGCCAGGCTGCTTGAAAAGAACCCAAGAGCCCAAGAGGCCCAAGCTCTTGCTGAAGAATTGGGGTCTTATCGCTTTTTGATTTGTTCTGTTGTGTGGTGTGACTTTCTGACACTTGTCAACCAGGTCAATAAGCTTTTCCAGTCATCCTCTATGCAATTGGATGTTGCTTCAAACCTGATTACTTCCACCAAAGCAGCACTCTCACAGTATAGGGTCTCTGGCTTTGCTGCAGCACAAGCAACTGCAAAGGATCTCTGTGAGGAAATGAACGTAGAGGCAGTTCTCATACAGAAAAGACTACATAACACCAGGAAGCAGTTCTCTTATGAGGCTGCTGATGAGCCTCTGACTGATGCACTGCGGAACCTGGAAGTGACATTTTTTAACACAGTTGTGGATGTAGAACTTCATTCTCTTGAGGAGAGATTTCAGACCATGGAAAATGTCAGGGACACTTTTGGTATCCTTTTGAATTTCAATGATGTTGCAACCATGTCAAGAAGTACAGTGAAGAAACACTGTGAAGACAATGAGAAGGCACTCAGCAAGGAAGGACATGTAGATATCTCTGGAATGGAAATGGAAGAGAAGATCCTCAACCTTCCACCATTACCGTCAAAAAACACAGACATGGAGCTTCTGAAATTTCTTCACCAGAAGCAACTGCAGGAGATATATCCAAATCTCTGGATTTCTCTCAGAATTGCAGTTATCCTGCCAGTAAACGTAGTAGCTGCCGAGAGAAGTTTCTCAAAATTGAAGCTTGTAAAAAATTACCTGCACTTCACAATGAATCAGGAATGGCTTAGTGGACTTGCTTTAATCAGCATTAACAAAGAACTCGCCCAGCAGATTTCTTATGAAGCAGTTATTGATGACTTTGCCTAAAAAATAAAAAAAGCAGAAGAGTGCATCTGTAGGTGGCCATGGCCATGATAGCATCCTTAACAAAGGAATAAGAGATGGTCCAGATGACCTTTCATTCTTTAATTCTTTTTTTAGTGTTTACCTTAGTTAAAGTTTAATTAATATGGATATATAAGTAAAAACATACAAATACTAGTAACAGATGTTGTATAAATAAAAAGGTTAGGAATCATATTTGTTTCAAGTGCTTTTTATTTATTCTGAAAGGTGGAGGGGAGGAGGGGTGCAGGGGGGCCTCTGACATAAATTTTGCCTAAAGCCTCTAAATGTCTAGAACCGGCCCTGAATTGAACCTTGCATTAATGTATTTCTGTGTGGTTTTATTGTGTTCACTAGTTTACCCAACTGCTATTACAAAAATATGATGCTATTGACATTTTAGTTTTTTTGGAAGGTAGAATTCACAAACATATTTATAATTTAAGATGGTTTTGACCTATAGAGTAGGCTTGGGTTAGGAATATTAAACTACTGCTTGAGATAACACATTTAACACATTTGCGCATTGGACTTTTGTCTCAAGATTCGATAGTTCTGGAGATTTAGGGTGCGTCTCAGTCAGCTCCCTAGTTCAGTAGTCAGGGTACTGACAAGGGAGTCGGCCATTTTAAGGGCTGTCTCAATTGCGAAATCGTTCCAGTGCATCCCTAAAAAATCCCGCAATGCACCGTAAAGATCAAGGAGCGTCGTTGCTCACTATGTTCCCTCACCGGAAACGCTGTCATGCCTTCTGAAGTCTCTCAAGTCGTTAGAAGGCAAGCACAAGTATAAATATATGATGTCAAAGCCTTGACATCATATATTTTTCTCTTTAAAAGAGATGTTGTTTGTAATGTCTTTCATTCATAATTACCATCAAAGGGAAAAAAATCTTTTAAATATTAGAGTTGTTACAAGTAGTTTTAAAATACACTCCTTTATATTTGTATTTCTTTATTTAATGTCATTTATCTTTCATAATAACACTGTACATTTGAATATCTTCAGTGAAATTGAATGATAGTGTCATTTATACAGCGATGGTGCCGATTAATAACAGCTGCACTTGAATGCGCAAAGTCGTAATCGTGTCGCAGGTAAATGAGTCATATGTGTCCCAATGTTCAGTGGATGAACACTCTTGCCAGTACCCGAATTCATATTCACGATATATTGATTCATAACATAGGGAGCTAGGGAGCTGACTGAGACACACCCATTGTCCTTGTGACAACTTGCCTCCGTCTACCCTATACAGAGAGGAAAAGACTAAAACACAAGGTTCAGGACCTTGAAGTCCATTTATACAGAATATGGAGTGGGCACCTAACATGGTACTCTCAATTTCCTGAGAAGGCTCAGTCCTTAAATGAGTGCAGCAGATTGCAAGAGATGTATTACCTGTCTATGGTGGCTGGCTCTATTGCTGGTCTCAGTGTAAACAATGGCAGGGAAGAGAAGGATGTCAAAATTGGCATCCATCATAAACAATTCAGCACATTCTCTGCTTAGATCACCTTTAGCTGCCATCTTCATCCTCCACAGTGTAAGAATGATGCCATTAGAGACAAAAGCACATCCTTCCTTGCCACTTTTTCCTCCTCTTGCCATTTCAGGTTACTTCAGGCTGTTTCCTCAGTCATAAGTAACAACATTGCACTCATACAGAGCATTTTTTTCCTGATATTGACCTGAGGCATGATGTCATTCCATTAAAACAAACGTTTTTGACCACAGTGTTTTTAAAAGTGAATGTGTACAAAATACGCTTTTAAGCCTTTATAAAGATATACACGCTGCAAAGTTTTGGGAGTGAATCTCTAAATTATCATTTTGTGAGTGTTCAGAATGCAGGAGTCACTTCTGAAATTGTAATGATTGACATAGTGATAACCTTAGCAACACATTGGTGTCTCATCATTCGTCATCATTCATTCATTTCGTCATTAGCACAGTACACTTAAACTGTCTGCATGCAGCATAGTTTTTTTGGGATTCTCGGGCTATATACTTTGTGCATGTTGTCTGTGCATGTGCCTGGAATTGACTGGATTGAAAAATAGTCATAAAATATGAAGTGCCAAAGACTGTTTGTTAGGAAAAACCATTAAAGCTTGATTTACCTGGACTGCCACCCCACTTCCCGCTTCCTTATTGTTGAATCCTCTACAAGTGTATATGTATGCGTGTGTATGAATAAAGTGGCACCCCTCCCCCTGTCCTGGTTTAGCACTCAAAAAAATCTGCTTACATTAACTATAACGCGATGGGTGAATGAAATGAGAGGATGGTCAGAGGTGTTGTACAGAGATATTTTTTAATGACTTTGTGCTGTCTATTGGAGTTTCATGAGCACAGAGGCATATCAGTATGTCCACAGCGTGAAGGATCTTGTGTACTTATGAAAGAAGTACTCTTGGTTTAAAATCTCCCCCCTCTGCTTCCAGCTGTTATGACATTCCCTGGACACTTTAAAATACTCATGATAACTTTTTGCAACTCTACAACCTGTAAATCTACTTCGCTAGCTAATTACACTTTGACATCAACACAATAGATATCAATTTAGCAACCGCTTCACCGGAAGTTCCAAGACAACATTTTCAAGATGGCTGCACGCTAGTTTTCTGGCGCATGTGCAAATGAGTACCTCTGTCTCTGTCATTTGCTCGCACTGCACTTAAAGAAGAGAGCAGTGTTGCCAGATCTTCTATGAGAAACTAGCAAACAAAACAAGCCCAAAGAAAACTAACTTGCCTCACCAAAATAAGCAATAAGTATTGTTGGGAGCTGAAAACCAGTTCCGGTTCAGAACGGGTTCCATTTTTATGATTTTCATGACTTTCAATTCCGTTAAATGTTTCTGAATGTGCAATTTTTCATTGATTTGTGCAATTTAGTGGCAGCGCTGCCCCTCTACTATATCTACAGCATGAAACACACAATGAGACCAGTGAAGTCCGATTCCCAGACTAATGACTCCCAAACTTATGAGCCATTTCTTTTGATTCTACAGCACGGATTACACAGTGCAGCTAGTGTAGTCTGATTCTCAAAAGAATGACTCTTAAAAGACGGTTCTTTTGTATCTAGAGTGTGAAACCAAGGTCTTTCTAGCAAGTCAGTCCACTGTCGGCCATCTTTGGAACGTTCCCAGGAGGCTATTTACAGTCATGACAGTGCAGCTCCTATCTACTTGAATGGAGAAAGACAAAAATCTCAAAAACGTTTGGTCAAGATTACGATCAAAGAACATATTTCAAATCAACAGTAAAATCTGACAACACTGTTATCTTAAAGGAGACCTATTATGCCCCCTTTTACAAGATGTAATATAAGTCTCAGGTGTCCCCAGAATGTGTTTGTGAAGTTTCAGCTCAAAATACCCCACGGATCATTTATTATACCATGTTGTAAATGCCTCTTTTTGGGTGGAATCAAAAACACGCTGTTTTCGTGTGTGTCTCTTTAAATGCAAATGAGCTGCTGCTCCCCGCCCCCTTTCCGGAAGAGGGCTGTGCCTTTACAGCTCATGCTTCGGATACTATAGCAACAACAAATCAGAACCAATATGACTGACCCCGTAAATACCGGAGTTCAGCCATATATGTATGAGCAACCGTAAACGACGCAAAACATAGGCATTTTGAGTTTGTGATAGTGCTTCTTATGTAGAAAATCACTTCCTGCCATCCATCTGCATTTCACAGTACAGCAAAGCAGTAACGTGACGTCATGTGCAAACAAGCTATAACGACATAGCTCTGGTCTCCGTGAATACAATCAGAGACAATGGTAACTTTAGCTGCATTAGCCATGGAATCAGCTAACAAGCACATTCGGAAAGGCGATTTGCAAACATTCACAAAATATAAAGTGCGATACTTACATCTTCAGGATATAAAGCTGGAACACGAACAGTTGGTACTGATCCATGCTTGAGAGACAACTTTTTTGAAAATCCTGCTTTATATTGACCCTCATTCACAAAGCAATGGACAAATTTTGGTATGTTTTGGGGCACATTTTCTTCAAAAACAAAACTTGTCCACTGCGTCTTCAGTGGCTCTGATGCCGGGAGCACATGAAGACTCTTATGTTCACTTTTACAGCCAACAACAGAACACTTATGATGCTTACGAAGTTGAGACATTATTCTTCTCACTGTAGATGCTCTAGCGTGGAAAAAAATGGCAGACTGTGTGTCGATCACTCAAGGGAGGATCTATGATAATAGGGTGGAATCCGCCACCAGTCGTGGGCATGGCCTGCTCTAAAGTGACATCACTTTAGAGCTGATACAAAAACCAGTCATTTTGAGACACTGTTTTTGATTAATAGAAATATAAGCAAGAGGAGTGGGTGGACTTTTAACATAGTAGGGTGGTTGTGTACACACACTGCCGACTCATATTTATGTTCAAACACCATGTAAAAGTGAATTTTGCATAATAGGTCCCCTTTAAATTGTGCTTCTTTACCTCAGATTACACTAAAAAACGAAATTTTCTCAGCTTGTATAGCTAATGAGCATGCGCGTTGTCGAGTTAATTGACAGGCGATGTCTGTATCTAAAAGGTGATTATCTCTTTTACCTGACTTCCTTTCTACATCTGTTGACCGTTGGCTGCCGTTGGGCATTCCAATTTCTCCCATTTTAATAGAAGTGGTCCATCTCTGCTAAATAATCTCTGTTGAAACATACAGCCTGACCAGTGTTATCTGATGCATTAAATTCATCTCTTATTTGTTTTATCTGATCTGTCGATTTCTCAAAAGTACTAAAAGAATCAATAATTGAACCACTACGGAATGGAATTGTTAAGATGATTTGGAATCAGAACAGGAATTGTTACATTCTTTACTATTTCCATCCCTAATAATAAATAACCTGAGTTTTTTTTTTCTTCTGGACTTTGTTCATGAATTGAATGAATTTTGGAGAAAGGAGAATTTCAATGATCAACATAGAAAACATAAACATATAAAACAATAAATAAACTAAATTGCAACTTGCTTTAAAACAATTACTCTTATACCTTTTTACAAAAATGATAAAGTATTTCACATACACAACTGGCCATTTAAATCAATGAATAAATCCTTTATCCTCATTGGGTTAGGGGAGGGGCTGCCTTTAGAACTGTATGTGTACAGAACAGCACTTAGAGGAGGAGTGACAACCATATTTAGCTGCAAACAGTGTGTATGTGGCCTATCTGTCACGCATTTGTAAAGACTGATTATTCAATCTTCATGAAAACTTACAGCTGCAAACCCTCTCGGTGACCTCAGGCTACTCTCTCCATTTTCAAAACAGTTTGTTTTCCAGAAGACATTTTCAAATCAGCACATTTAAGTGTGAATACAAGTAATGCTTATGAATAACAGAATGTCAATATGGTGCACAGCAGAATGCGAGAACTGAGGAAACAGGCACATTTGCCAATTACAGTATTTAGACTGCAGAACAGCTTGTTGTGACAGTTTTACTTTTTAATGACTTTTAGTGTGGATTGGACACTAAACATATCTCATGGTTTGGAGTGAAAGAGTATTCTTACTGATGACTTACAGTATGGTGCTCCAACTGTTTTGTTGTTTTTGGCTTATCCTCCAAGGAAACTCAAGTGTTTTTTTTTACAAAATGTACGCATATTTCAATGCACACATTTGTCACCATTCTGTTAATTTAACAAGTTAAACTTAACCTCTTGGCAAGCGGCAGTTACTACATAAAGTCAACATGAAATCAAAACTGAACCTATTTACTTTCTCAATGCCCTTTCCTGGTGTTATTGTGCATGATTCATTGTTGCACATTTTTCCAAATGAAGAAAAAGTTTAGCTGCCTCCCAAATTGCATAATTCTGCGTTATTCTACAGCATTTTGTAGTGTAAGTAGTCTGCTAAGTGTGTTCACATTGAAAATGAAACAACAAGAAGAGTACTAGGAGCACCCAGATGATATACTTCTTCATCTGATTGATATACTTCTTCAACCAAAATAACAGACCGTGAAATGTTGGACACATCAACAGAATCAAACCCCGCCCCCTTTTTTTCTTGTTGATTATTTGAAATATGTCAGATTATGTAATTAAAATGGGCTGCAACGTTTTAGGTTGACTTAGGCTACGTCCACATTCATCCGGATACATTTGGAAAATGCATTTTTGTTTTTTGAGACGCTTTCGTCCACTGCTGTTTTCAAGCATTTTCCAAAAGTTACTCATCCACACTGAAATGTATGAAAACTCCGAAATGCCCTTACTGTGTATGCGAAAAATCGGCATTCCATGTACGGTCTGAAACACAATTGTCCTTGTGTTCCATCGCCGGACAGCAATTCCGAGTAAACTTCCCGTTGCCTTTTAAGGAATGCAATGTGAAGGTTGTACAAAGTAACATTTATCTTTAACAATGCTATCAAAGTGAATAGCAGGCACAACAGTGCCACTACAAAAATAGGCCACCGTCTTGATTGTTTTGGATTGAATGGATCACATCACTGCGCCACATGACAACAAATATGTAATTGTTTTCAGATTTTCATTTTTGAAAAGCTCCATTTTCACTGTCAGAAATGCTCTCAGTGTGGACGGAAGGCCAAAACGTAGAGAAAAAGATGCATTATTTAACAAAAACATATTAGTGTGGACGTGGCCTTAAAGTTATAAAAAAAACAGTTAAACACTTGGAATCTTAATTATCTATAAACAGTGTTTTGTTAAGAGTAAACATTCAGTTTTCATTTTACTTGAAAAACAGCATTGCTGAATTTCAGTTGCGATGCACATACATTTAGCTGTCTCATTTAGCTCTGTGTTTGGAAAATAGGCTATCAGTACAAGTCTGATCCATCAAGCACTCTCAGATGGATGCATTAGGATGAGAAAACTCTCCACAGACTGAGTAAAGCTCCACGGGACAGCAGACACTTAAACAAATTATACGTTAACTGATCAGATGGAATTCTGATCTGTTCCTGGCCATAACATTGTTCAGAGAGTGGAATTCAATTTGGATGAATTAGTTAACCCATTGAGAAACGGGAGTGCGCCTGCACTTCTGCCCTTTGACTTTGACAAATTCTCTTCAAATCCGATAAAAGCTTCTTCTTTTTTCTGAACCCAAACACACTTATTGTATTGATTTGTTTCAGAGTCTTTGGAAGCTTTGGGAGGTCAGTTGTGGTCAGTTGTGCTGGATATGATTGCAAGTATGCAAGTAGTCGGTCATTGCCTTGTAAGTCTACTTATGATGCAAAAGATTTCACTCCTGCTCTGTTTTGTTTGTGAGTCGGTCTTAGTCAGTTAGATTTTAGATGCAATGCCTATATCAAGCTCAGATCACTGCCAGCCTTCTGGAGCTGATAATATCCCACCACCAACACCCAACCAGCCTCCATTTTAGGAGAGAAATCACAAGCCATTGAACAGATTCCAGTATCCACCCCCCTCCCCTTCTGTCTTCCTCTTGCTTTCTTTCCACTGAGAAGTGCCAGAGAGCCTATATTATCTGGCCTCAGTCTGCAAATTACATTGGAACATTTAAAAGCCTATGAAGCCTCCAGCAAAAATGTCAATTTTTACGATTACTTTAGTTGTGCTCTTGCAAACTTTCGTCTTTCCACACATTCTCTGGTCTTTAATAATGCCACATTATTGCATTTGTTGCTAATCTTATCTAATCTAATCTAAACTTAATGTTATTGTTTTCAAAGCGTAATATATGGAATTGCAGATATCAGTTAGAAATTGTTTCACAACCTCAAGTTTTTACAGCAATGTATTTTCAGATGATCCCTCATGATACAGTAGTATATATTCCCCAAATTGTAAAAGCTATCCTGAGGATAGTGACCTATATAACTGCAAAGAGTTCTGCATCACTGCCTCCTCCCTGCCTATCTATTACGATATGTTTTAGAAAACAGCGTCTCCGTCATGAGAGTGATCTCTAACTAGATTGCATCTAAGATATTTTTCTCTATTTCTGGGTTGAAGCATGTGCCCACATTTAGACTGTTGGTGCTAAGTAACCTGGCAACCGTAATCTGCAATATGTGCTACTCGGTGAAAGAAATGATCTCTCTCAGTCAGAGCGCTGATGCACAACGCTGGAAAGATTCATGTTCGTAGAGCGCCGGTCGCTGTTTAGACACGTGTGCAAAGGAAAGACACGGAGGACACCCGATACTGGGTCAGCCACTCATATCCAATCCTCTTGCTAAAATTGTTACCTCTTGAGGGGAGATTACAGACGTAAGAGCCAATGATAGGGTTTTGGGTTCGGATAGCACTCCATTGGATGCCAGACGATGATCTAGTTACACCCTTTCCGGGTGAAAAGAGAGTAGAGGAGTTTTTATTAACACCGTGCTCCCATTTTGACATTTTAATTATGTTTATCCACCTCCATGGCCAAAAAGGTGTATTATCCAAGTGTCTGTCAACAGTGATTGATGGAGATACATCCAGTTATTTTCTGAATGTGATTTTGCACTGCTGATTTAATGTCCACATGCTTGACTTGAGAGAGCATGGTAATTGTTTTGGGTCAGGAAATGGAAATCATTTGTCCATTAAGACAGAATGAAAGTCATTTTTTCCATATGTTAGTGTCTGCTATTTCCCCCCTGTCTCTCTCTGTTTCTTTTCTTTTCCCTCTTTCAATCTCTATTCTTTATTTATATGACTCATCAAAGCTCAGCTTCACCTGAAGGTTTTTGCTGAAATTATATATCAAAAGTATACTCTGCCAGATCTCTCCACCGGCTCACCAGCAGCTAATATCCTGGTTCCAGATTTAGGTATTGTGTCTACACTGCAAAGTAATTTCGTGTCGAGTCATCAGATGTAAGATAAGCGCTAAGGTCTGTATGAAAATGATACTATGCCAACAATAAAGCACCATTATCATGACGAGAGGGAAATAAACTCGGACTGATGAGCAATTTCTCAAGGCATCAGCATTCATGTGTGTGGTTTTTTATTAACAATAGGGTGTGCCTCTGAGGTAACACTTTCAGATGAAAGAGTCTTTTCCTTTCTTCTAATAAATGGATGTTGCTGTATGAGCATGTAATAGCTGGTGGCACGCATTGTGGCAGGTCTGAGATTGTACGACTCTAGACTTCATTGATATTCTGGTGATTTTTCCAGCCTGTCTGAGTAATATGAAAATGCAGTCAGTGGGTACTCATGTTTTATATCCAGACCAAATACACATTTTTATGTGCGCACACACAGACACACACCACGCAAACTGGTCATTAAAGGAATAGTTCACCCAAAAATTCTGTCATTTACTCACCCTCATGTCATTCCAAACCAATTTGACTTTCTTCCCTCTATGGAAAACAAAGAGAAATTTTAAAGGATGCTCCATTCACCGATTTTCATACAATAGGGCCACGTTCACACAGTCAATGTTTGGGATTGACAACCATATTTATTAACAGATGTGAGTCTCTAAATGTCCTGGTTATTCAACAGCTTACTGTAGCGTCTTGAATACTGTCTGTATGAATGAATGACCGAAATCACAACTGTATTCTGTTCTCCTGATAGCCTTGAGTAACACCTGTACCCATAGTTCAGTCATGACAACACTCTGAAAGATTAAACATGTTAATGTGGGTATGACATATTGATAGGATATTAATCTTGGTGGACTAAATCTGCTACGCTGCTGAAGTATATTTCAAGAGAAAGTATGAAAACTTGCTACAGCTAGAAGATACTCATGAGTTAAGCATGTATGACATACTGCTGTAAATTTGACATAAATAAAATCCCCATGTAGCAGATCTAGAATTTTGTTGCTGGGGAGGTGGAGGGTTTCAGAGAAAACTCTCGCAGCATGCTGCAGTGAAACCTGCTTGCAAACTGAGCAAATTTAAATGTTAGTCAAATTGAGAGTACGCAAGTTGATTGGCTACCTGGTTACACCTCAAAGGACCTATTACCTATTAGCCATGTGAGCCAATTGCCATGACGTATCACATGTAAGTGAGCTGATTGGCTAACATTCAAGTTTAAAGCAGTGGTTCTCAACCCTGTTCCTAGAGGCCCCCCAAATCTCCACATTTTGTATATATCCCTTTTCTGACACATCCAATTCAGGTTTTGGAGACTCCACTAATGAGTTGATGAGTTGAATCAGGTATGTTTGATTAGGAAGATATCCAAAATGTGTAGTGTTGGGGGGCCTCCAGGGTTGAGAACCACTGGTTTAAATAACCTATCAGTTTGCACCATTCAGAGTTTCATGCCTGAACTTAATCAACTAGGGATGTGCACGGATGGTTGAAACCATTCGACTTGCCACTATTCGAATACCAAAATCACTATTCGGTTATTCTACACATGTAATAGAGGTCCTCAACCTGACCCGAACTCGATGAGTTCTGACAAACCGTTGAATTTTCCAGCCAGGTTATGGTCAGTTTTTCAAGTATAGGGTGAGTTAGGGGCTGTTCAAACATGCTTTTGTGTGCATCTGCGCTGGTTTTCTATATACTGTTAACACGTGCTGTACGGATGTCTTTAACTTTAACTAATACTTGCTTTTGCTGCCTCACGGAAATGTGAACCTGTCCGGGCAGAGCGCATATATATACAGGCAGTGACAGTTTGATTGTTTTTGTTTTAATTTAATGTGAGATTTTATCATTTGAAGATCTATATATTTTGCTATTTAGGCTCATAGCTCACTGTGCACTTTATTTGCTGCTATTTTGAGTAGTGTTTGAGGAAATTCCATTGCAATAAACGTTCTTTATTCCCGCATCCTGATTCGTAAAACCTTTTGGTTAACCAAATGTTAAAAACAGTGACGTGCACATCCCTAATGACAACTCTTGGAAAGATTTAATATGTTAATGTGGGTATGACATATTGATTGGATATTGGTCTTGGCAGACTAGATCTCCTACGCTGCTGCTGCAGAGCAAGTACAGAAACTTGCTACTGCTAGAACATACACAGACATACTGAGTTAAGCATTTGGACATTTTTCTGCTGTTATACAATCAGAAAGAACACAAGGCATGCTGCAACAAGCATGTATGACATGCTGTTGCACAATTAGACATAAAAACAGTCCCCCAACAAAGCAGGAAAGGTGCACAAACATGTATCAGAAAACACAAAACTCAGCCCCCCAAACAGATCTATTGCCAAGAATTCTGTACTGCTGCTTCTCCGAAGACCTTACTGTGCAAGCTGTTAGAAGAAAAAGCCCAATAGCAAATAGCATTTTCAGAGAAAACTCTGGCAGCGTGCTGCAGTGAAACCGGCTTACTTGCAGACTGATTAAATGTAAGGCAAAGTGAGAGTACGCAAGTTAATTGGCTACCCGATTACATGTGAAAAGGCCTATCAGCTTACACCATGTGAGCCGATTGGCTTGACATGTCAAATACAATATAAGCAAGCTGATTGGCTAACAGCATGCTTAAAGAACCTATCAGCTTGCGCAATTTAAAGTTTCATGCTTGAACTTAGTCATTGACAGACTGAAGTAAAAATCAAAGATGGTGATGTCCATAACACCAGAAAGTTTTATCACAATTGGTGCCATGTTATAAAATTATTAAGGGCAACCGAGGTGCGAGTTCACCCATCAGATCATAATAATCGACAGCAGCTTTGGATGCTTTTTAATCTAGTGAAGAGCACAGCATTTATTTGCTCGATTGCGAACGTGAGCAGCTCCAGTGGAAGACAGTGGCTGGATCTTCGGTTAACACACAGCTCTTATCTCCGTCTCCGTGAGTTAATGAAACCAAACATGAAACACATGAGATGTGCGTTTACAGAGCACTGTGCCTCTCACATTATATGACATGACAGACAACTAATCCAGTGCAGGTTCCATTCACACAGCACAGGTTTGCCGAAAATGCGGTTGGGAGTTCTTAAAATTTACTCGTGTCAGATCAGTTGTAGAATACGGCTGTCACTCTTGTAAATAACTGAACTGTGTTTGAACGTAACAGTATTAAGCACTCAAATACAAGACTGACAACCATATTTTGCTGTTGTGTGAACGTGTCCTAGCAGTTGCTAGCGTATGCAAATGTGGTACGTAGTACACGTGTTTACTTTGATATTCAATTAACTTTATCATTCTTGTAATACATTGATTGTTTTCATTTTACGTCTGTTATGTGTTTAAATGTAAGTACCATGTTCATGTTCATATTTATGTGTAGTATGCAAATATAGCAAGTTGTTATTCAGCCGATGCTTTTATACAAAATGCATGACATTATACCTATTACAGGGACAGTCCTCATGGAGCAACCTGAGGTTAGATGCCTTGTTTCCAGTAAGGACACAATGGTAATAACTCCTGGAACACTTCTTAATATATTTGAACCTGCTTCTATTTTTTCAGTACGTCTTACAACAACAAATAAAGCTACACAGAGTAATGCAGCAATATAGAGTATTGCAACAATATAGAGTAAATAAGGCTGTCATCTTAGCTGAAGTTTACATTTTTTTTGTAATATATACACACACACACACTGGTGGCCAAAAGTTTAAAATAATGTACAGATTTTGCTGTTTCGGAAGGAAATTGGTACTTTAATTCATCAAAGTGACATTCAACTGATCACAAAATATAGTCAGGACATTACTGATGTAAAAAACAGCACCATCACTATTTGAAAAAAAAATCATTTTTGATCAAATTTAGACAGGCCCCATTTCCAGCAGCCATCACTCCAACACCTTATCCTTGAGTAATCATGATAAATTGCTAATTTGGTACTAGAAAATCACTTGCTATTATATCAAACACAGTTGAAAACTATTTGGTTCGTTAAATGAAGCTTAACATTGTCTTTGTGTTTGTTTTTAAGTTGCCACAGTATGCAATAGACTGGCATGTCTTAAGGTCAAAATTAGGTCAAAAATGGCAAAAAAGAAACAGCTTTCTCTAGAAACTCGTCAGTCAGTCATTGTTTTGAGGAATGAAGGCTATACAATGCTTGAAATTGCCAAAAAAAAAACATCTTGGTAACAGATGTAACCTCTGTTCCCTGATGGAGGGAATGAGACGTTGTGTCGATGTAGTGACACTAGGGGTTAGATCTTGAAAGCCCCAATCACCTTTGCTTAAAATAGAACAAAATCTGTACATTATTATACTAACTTTTAGCCAGCACATTTTATATATATATATATATATATATATATATATATATATATATATATATATATATATATATATATATATACACACTATATTGCCAAAAGTATTCACTCACCCATCCAAATAATTGAATTCAGGTGTTCCAATCACTTCCATGGCCACAGGTGTATAAAATGAAGCACCTAGGCATGCAGACTGCTTCTACAAACATTTTTGAAAGAATGGGCCGCTCTCAGGAGCTCAGTTAATTCCAACATGGTACTGTGATAGGATGCCACCTGTGCAACAAGTCCAGTCGTGAAATTTCCTCGCTAATAAATATTCCACAGTCAACTGTCAGTGGTATTATAACAAAGTGGAAGCGATTGGGAATGACAGCAACTCAGCTACGAAGTGGTAGGCCACGTAAAATGACAGAGCGGGGTCAGCGGATGCTGAGGCGCATAGTGCGCAGAGGTCGCCAACTTTCTGCAGAGTCAATCGCTACAGACCCCCAAAGTTCATGTGGCCTTCAGATTAGCTCAAGAACAGTGTGTAGAGAGCTTCATGGAATGGGTTTCCATGGCCGAGCAGCTGCATCCAAGCCATACATCACCAAGTGCAATGCAAAGCGTCGGATGCAGTGGTGTAAAGCACGCCTCCACTGGACTCTAGAGCAGTGGAGATGCGTTCTCTGGAGTGATGAATCACGCTTCTCCATCTGGCAATCTGATGGACGAGTCTGGGTTTGGCGGTTGCCAGGAGAACGGTACTTGTCTGACTGCATTGTGCCAACTGTGAAGTTTGGTGGAGGGGGGATTATGGTGTGGGGTTGTTTTTCAGGAGCTGGGCTTGGCCCCTTAGTTCCAGTGAAAGGAACTCTGAATGCTTCAGCATACCAAGAGATTTTGGACAATTCCATGCTCCCAACTTTGTGGGAACAGTTTGGGGATGGCCCCTTCCTGTTCCAGCATGACTGCGCACCAGTGCACAAAGCAAGGTCCATAAAGACATGGATGAGCGAGTTTGGTGTGGAAGAACTTGACTGGCCTGCACAGAGTCCTGACCTCAACCCGATAGAGCACCTTTGGGATGAATTAGAGCGAAGACTGCGAGCCAGGCCTTCTCGTCCAACATCAGTGTCTGACCTCACTATATTGCCAAAAGTATTCGCTCATCTGCCTTTAGACGCATATGAACTTAAGTGACATCCCATTCTTAATCCATAGGGTTTAATATGACGTCGGCCCACACTTTGCAGCTATAACAGCTTCAACTCTTCTGGGAAGGCTTTCCACAAGGTTTAGGAGTGTGTTCATGGGAATTTTTGACCATTCTTCCAGAAGCGCATTTGTGAGGTCAGACACTGATGTTGGACGAGATATATTTGATATGGATTGGAACGACATGAGTAAATGAGTAAAAAGCATGACAAAATTTTCATTTTTGAGTGAAATATTCCTTAAGAGTTTCATATGCCATTTCACATCATAATTGTGCATCAAAATAATTGAAAAGGAATAGAATAGAGAGACCAAAAATTTGAGACCACATTGAAAATCTGGGTTAAAGAAAATTCAGGACATAAAATGAAGAAGAAATATTGAAGATTCTGTACTATTTCTAGCTCACTAATCAATTGAACATGTTAATTCAAGGTCATATTTCCCTGTTTCTGTTGAAGCACACAAGATCTCTTTGTATCTTTCTCACATCATATTGGGAAAACATGGATCATAAGGTTTTGCACAAACTTATGGAGTCCATGCCAGTTCGAGTGCACGCTGTTACTAAAGCAAAAGGGGGGCGTGCAAAATACTAAGAAATTCTGAAATGTCAATTTTTCATTCAAATTGTTATGCAAAACATGCTTTTTACTAATGGTCACAGACTTAAGTCTCCTCTGTATTTAGATTAGAAATTAATCTACTTTAAACTGACACATCTGGGACAAAATGATCTAATGTATTAATGACTAGCTACATGAGTTATTGTCTTATTCCTAACTTCTGTCTTTCATAATGGGTTTTGTTTCTCTCTTGTGCTTGAAATAGCCCTCATAGCACATTTAATATGCATCGACTTGTGAAGGCGAGGCATATTGTGATGTAAAAACCTGCTAAATGTGAAGGTGTAGGAAAAACACGGTGAGCCATGGAACTTTAAATTTTTCAGGGGTTTCTTACTCGTGTCTTTTGTCCATAGCATATAACCTATGTTTATTTTAAAATAAAACGCATTATAAAGTCAAGTCATTTCAAGTCATTTTTATTTGTATAGTGCTGTTCACAGTACACAGTAATTTGTTTCAAAGTAGCTTTACAGAAAATCTTGCTTTAATGTTTTAAAGCTTTACAGAAAATCATGCCTTAATGTCTTAAATGTTTTTAAGCTTTATAGAAAATCATGCCTTAATGTCTTAAAGCGCCCAGTGAGCAATGGAAACAATGTTGTTTTCTGTGTTTAAATACAAGCAAATATATATATATATATATATATATATATATATACAATTGAAGTCATAAGTTCACATACACTTAGGTTGAAGTCATTAATACTCATTGTTTAACCACTCCACAGATTTAATATTAGCAAACTATAGTTTTGGCAAGTCGTTTAGGACATCTACTTTGTGCATGACATAAGTAATTTGTCCAACAATTGTTTACAGACAGATTGTTTCACTTTTAATTGACTATATCACAATTCCAGTGGGTCAGAAGTTTACATACACTAAGTTAACTGTATCTTTAAGCAGTTTGGAAAATTCCAGAAAATGAAGTCAAGCCTTTAGACAATTAGCCAATTAGCTTCTGATAGGAGGTGTACTGAATTGGAGGTGTACCTGTGGATGTATTTTAAGGCCTACCTTCAAACTCAGTGGCTCTTTGCTTGACATTATGGGAAAATCAAAAGAAATCAGCCAAGACCTCAGAAACAAACTGTGGACCTCCACAAGTCTGGTTCATCCTTGGGAGCAATTTGCTTGAAGGTACCATGTTCATCTGTACAAAAAAATAGTATGCAAGTATAAACACCATGGGACTACGCAGCCATCATACTCAGGAAGAGGACGCATTCTGTCTCTTAGAGATGAACGTAATTTGGTGCGAAAAGTGCAAATCAATTCCAGAACAACAGCAAAGGACCTTGTGAAGATGCTGGAGGAAACAGGTAGACAAGTATCTATATCCACAGTAAAACGAGTCCTTTATCAACATAGCCTGATAGGCTGCTCAGCAAGGAAGAATCCACTGCTCCAAAACCGCCATCAAAAAGCCAGACTACATTTTGCAAGAGCACATGGGGACAAAGATCTTACTTTTGTAGAAATGTCCTCTGGTCTAATGAAACAAAAATTGAACTGCTTGGCCATAATGACCATTGTTATGTTTGGAGGAAAAAGGGTGAGGCTTCAAGCCGAAGAACACCATCCCAACCGTGAAGCATGGGGGTGGCAGCATCATGTTGTGGGGGTGCTTTGCTGCAGGAGGGACTGGTGCACTTCACAAAATAGATGGCATCATGAGGAAGGAAAATTATGTGGATATATTGAAGCAACATCTCAAGACATCAGCCAGCAAGTTAAAGCTCGGTCGCAAATGGGTCTTCCAAATGAACAATGACCGCAAGCATACCTCCAAAGTTGTGGCAAAATGGCTTAAGGACAACAAAGTCAAGGTATTGGAGTAGCCATCACAAAGCCCTGACCTCAGTCCAATGGAAAATTTTGGGCAGAACTGAAAAAGCATGTGCGAGCAAGAAGACCTACAAACCGGACTCAGTTACACCAGTTCTGTCTGGAGGAATGGGCCAAAATTCCAGCAACTTATTGTGAGAAACTTGTGGAAGGCTACCCAAAACGTTTGACCCAAGTTAAACAATTTAAAGGCAATGCTACCAAATACTAACAAAGTGTATGTAAACTTCTGACACACTGGGAATATGATGAAAGAAATAAAAGCTGAAATAAATCATTCTCTCTACTATTATTCTGACATTTCACATTCTTAAAATAAAATAGTGATCCTAACTGACCTAAGGCAAGGAATGTTTTCTACGATTAAATGTCAGTAATTGTGAAAAACTGAGTTTAAATGTATTTGGCTAAGGTGTATGTAAACTTCTGACTTCAACTGTATAGATTAAGAAATGAATGCAAAAATAAGAACAATCCTATTCCTTTTTTTGTTTTTTTTGTTTTTGTTGTTGTTGTTGTTGGTATGTACAGTGTTTCTTTATTTAGAAACTTTACTGTACATCCAGGAAATTGGGCTTGTAGGTTTCAATGCACGATTTATTTCAACCATGCCTTGATTAACAGGTACATGTTGGCATCCTTGCACGGTATGATTTATTCACTAATCTTTCAAGGAAATAAGTGCCTTTAATGAGCTGAGATGGTTGAATGGGCGTTAAGTCCATCGGCTAAGCTGCCTGCCAACCTCCTGATCCTGACACAGCAAAAAGTGCTATACTTCTGAAGGTGCCCTTAAGTCAGACAGGCCTCTATGGCTGTCATGCTCCAGTGATCAAGCCTCCATCCTCTCCGGGCTCTGATCCACAGAGAGCTTTTAGCCTTAGCAGAGAAAAATGCAAGAGCACAGAACCCAACAGCACAGTTTTTAAATTCAGATTTTATCCCTGTCCTCTCCCGTTGAGAGACATGGCAATGTCTGACACAACAGAGGGGGTTTAACCCTGTGAGACCCAAATATAGAAACATTTAAAAAAAAAAAAAAATTCACCTTTTATATGTTGTTGTAGGAGGCCTCTAATGCAGAAATAAATGGGTTTTACATTTTTTACATTTTCGTAAGTTTTTAGGGAAAAGTTGTAATATTGCAACGTTGGGCCTGTTGGGTAGCAGAATTTCAGTGATTTTACTCACTGTCTGAACAAATGTAGAAAACATCTAATGGTTCATTTGAAGGGTGTACTGCTTATGTAGTCCCATAACAGTAGCCTATATACCTATACACTAATAATCACACAATAATGATAATCAGACAAGTCATATTTTTATGAAAAATTGTTTATTATAAAATATATATGTTCAGATTGTATTTACAAAACCTGATGAACTGAATGAAAACTTTTGCATTTACTATGTTTAGCTCTGTTCATAGCCCTGACCTGAAAAATCAGTGTTGGTACTGATAAAATCCTTTTTCAGCCAACGATACCTGTCACGGGGCATGGTCTGTGTTCTTGAATGGCTTGGTTTTGTTGGCATGATGTCCCCATAATCATCCGATGGGCGTCAGTGGGTTTTTTATTTTCCTTTTCCAGTTCACAGGCATCTCCACATTCCTCTTCATCACTTGTATCAGAGTCCTTCTCAAAGTCACTGTTCCCATTTTGGACGGCATCAGTGACATCATACACATTGTAGATAAGACGGTCTTTCCTGGCTGGTGGCATTCTGAAATGTAAAAAAAAAAATCACTGATTATTTTCCAGGCTAAATAAACTCAATGCAAATAAATCCCAATCATACTTACACATTTTAAAGAATTGACCCATTCCACAGAATTCACACAATACTGTCTGGGTAGCTTATTGTGCCCTCTACTTATCATGCTAATAGCACTTATACCCCCCACATTCCAGAACATTATCACCTGTCCCTCATGAAGCAAGCAGATATTTGGGCAAACAAGCAAAGCCCAGAAAAGAAAACAGGACCAGCTAAGTATATTTTATAAATGATAAGATACAGATAGTTTCAAATATTGCTACACAAATACTTTCAAATTCTCAAAGAAATAATATATTCTTTAATTCAACTTGAACTTATCATTTAATAATCATTTAATTTTGATTGAAACTCAAAATGGTAACAAAGAAAACATTTTAAACTTGTGAATGATCAAAAATAGTATGTTTCTATTAGTATTTTTTTTTCACATGGAACAGGTGAGAAGTACAATTCATCCATGTAATGTGCAAGGTGCACAGGCAAATTTTGCTACCCCTTTCACCCAGTGTTGTAAAATTACAACATTGACATAACAAGCTCTAATATGATCAAAGCATTCAACAGTACCTTAATATCTGCATGATCTAGACATATTACTAATCACAGAAAAAGAGACATTTTACTTACTTGAATGTTGATTTATCCAGTCCAGTAAAACAAGATGATGTGCTTCAAGGCAAGTTTGCAGGTTGTGTGAGTTCATGGCCAGGTGAACAGGCCTATTTACATCCAATAGCATTGCAAGGTTTAACAATAGGACCTATTAGCTGTGTAAATGTGGTCTTAGAGAGAAACAAAAACATGTGCAGGTTTCTTTTAGTAGAGCTAAAATTGATGTTGTAATATTACAACAGTGGGCATCACAAGGTTAAGCTATCTTTGAAGGAGAATAATAAAATGTAACATTTTCTTTTTTGTTTACCCAGAAGGTTTGAACCTATTGTCAACTTTAGATAGCAACAGAGATATCATTTTTATATTCCATAGGCTTATGCCAGTAATATATTTAGCGCATTTTGTCGCATATTTAGCACATGTCAGTGTCACAGTCAGGAAATTTGTATTTCAAACTGAAACACCGAGTTGAATTCGAATTCTGTTTTGAATCCATTTTAATAATGTTTCTTTGGGGTATTTTCATAACATAGTGGACACTGGGGCTAGTTGTCAGTTTATTTATTTTTTTATATTAGGTTAGGTTTTTTCTCCTCTCTGCCCAGTAGGTGGCAATATGCACGAAGAATGCAATTCGCCAAAAACAAAAGAAGAATGTGAAATTGAAAGTGAAGTGAAAAAAGCGCTTCAATAATGATCTCTTTCTCACCCACACTTATCATATCACTTCTGAAGATATGGATTGTAACAATTAAAGATGGCAAAGGAGGAAGCTGGGACCGGCTTGACAAACACATAGACATTTAATAGCACTTTTCAGTGTACAAAGAAACAAAAACATGCACTGCTTTTCAGCCAGCTGTATCAAATCATAAAAACACTCAGACATGCGGACAAGCTTCGTACATCTCCCCCGTCTGCAGCTGTCTCTTCTCCTTGAATACTCCCGCCTCCCCTCACTGGAACGAGAGGCCAGTGTGGCGCGCAGGTGGAAGTCATTCGCAACTTATCTTCTCGGCCTCCCTCTGCCCAGACACTGCTCGGCTCCGCCCTGCTCACCACATGGATTTAACCATTGGAGTCGTATGGATAACTTTTATGCTGCCTTTATGTGCTTTTTGGGCTTCATAGTTCTGGTCACCATTCACTTGCATTGTATTGACCTACAGAGCTGAAATATTCTTCTAAAAATCTTTGTTTGTGTTCAGCAGAAGAAAGAAAGTCATACATATCTGGGATGGCATGAGGGTGAGTAAATGATGAGAGAATTTTCATTTTAGTTTGTCATACTATATGGGGTAAGTTGTTACAATGGAACTTGCCATTAAATAGCCTATTATAAGATTTCCAGCTAAATTAAAACAGTTAAAACAATTATAAAACACAAAATAATTGTAAAAGCAAACAGAAAAACATTAAAGCCATTGTTTTGGCCAACAAATTTTGTAATCAATAAAATGTATACATTTATAAAATTTGAATTACGTACATGTGACCTCTTGCGTAACATCCTGAGAACACAGGTCAACCTTTTGGTCAAACTGTAACTTCATTATACAGTATAACTGACCCTAGCCTATATGTATACTGGTGTGGTTTTATTGTGCTTAGGCTACTTGTTTACTGAACAGCTATAGCATAAATATTATATTTTTACATTTTAATTTAAAAGATTGAATTCACTTAAAGGAATATTCTGGGTTCAATACAAGTTAAGCTCAATGGACAGCATTTCTGGCATAATATTGATTACCACAAAAACGTATTTTGACATACCCCTCCTTTTGCTTAAAAAATGCAAAAATCGAGGTTACAGTGAGGTACTTACAATGGAAGTGAATGTGGGCCAAATTTTTAACGTTAAAATAATTACTGTTTCAAAAGTTTAGCCACAAGACATAAACAATACGTGTTATCATGATTTTAGTTTGATAAAATCACTTAATAGCCTTTTCTGTGTAAAGTTACAGACAATTTTACAACTTCGTTGCCATGATAATGTAATCATTACATTGTAATATCAACAAACCCTAAAACCCTAAAATGACTGTAAAAATGACAGTTTAAACAACTTTACAGCTCAAATAATACATGAGAAAAATTGGCTCCATTGACTTCCATTGTAAGTGCCTCACTTTAACTTCAATTTGTGCTTTTTTTTTTTTTTTAAAGAAAAGGAGGGACGAGTCAAAATAATTGTTTTTGGTAATCTACATTATGCCACAAATAATGTTGATTGAGCTTGACTTGTACTGAACCCAGTATATTCCTTTAAGGGAGTTTTAAACTAGGTGTTTTAAACCAACAATCAGACCCTCTGCTGAAGAGATCACATATTTGTGTAATTAATTGTAATTTAAAAAATCTTATAGTTGCTAAAATGCAGCCCTTGTTATAACAGTCTAGTCCAGTCCAATGGAACTTATTCATAAAAAAGCATAAAATTTGTTTTTGGCATCTTGGCTGTACTGTAACATAGATTTTTGCTCCTTTTTTTTTTTTTTTTTAAAGAAAATGAGGGACGAGTCAAAATACATTTTTGTGGTAACCAACGTTATACCACTTTGTATACGAACCGAAAAATTCAAAAATCAGATCGATGTCACTGCAGAAGTGCTGTGAATCAGTGTGATAACTGTGCTGCAGCACAATTTCAATTTCAGGTTACAGATTATTTTCTCATCATGTTATCATGTTAGTTTTTGTTACCAAGGGAAAGGATATTCCTTAGCAACACAAGAGAAGAGCACCACAGAGAAGTGGAGATGAATGAAAACTTAATGGTTTTATTATGCTTGTTTATTAGTTCTGTGACTATAAATAGCAGCTTGGGTGGATCTTATCTTTATTGTCATTTACTTGCATGTGAAATATATATATATATATATATATATATATATATATATATATATATATATATATATACTGTATATATACACAGTATATATATATATATATATATATATATATATATATATATATATATATATATATATATATATATATATATATATTCTTTTATAATAGAATAATTGTTTCATTTAAATGCAAACATAACCAAATTGAACCAAACATTACATCAGCATAATAGCCAAAAAGAAAAAATATAAATATATTGGCCACTAAAAATACTGTACCTGTTATATTTTTAGTATCATAATAACTGTGGTTATTCTTACCATTTACACTAGGGTTATATAATTGCACATGTTTGATAATGGCTCCCTAATACTGTCCATCTCTTCTTGAGCAAACCTGCTATGAATTTTTACTCAACCAGACATTACATGAATAACATACTATCAGCAGCGCAATAACTGCCTTTAAAATAAAATATATTTATATATATTTTTTTCAGATGGAACACAGACAAATATTTACTGCCACCCCGTGATCCAAAGCACAAACTGCAGCATTGCTTTACCCATGCTGACCTCATCCTGCATGCCCCCTAATTAAATCCATGGAGCTTTAATTAAATTTCCATGTATGTTTTCTGTCCATTTATATTGTAGTGACCTATTTATATAGGGCAATATTATTTGCTTGGCATCAAATAAAATAAATAAATAAACTTTTTTAACACCACAACATTTTTAACATGTAACCTTAAAGGGATAGTTCACCCAAAAAAAGAAAATTCTCGCATCATTTACTCACACTCATGCCATCCCAGATGTGTATGACGTTCTTGGACCTACAGAGCTGAAATGTTCTTCTAAAAATCTTCATTTGTGTTCTGCAGAAGAACGAAAGTCATACACATCTGGGATGGTTCAGGGTGAGTAAATTATGAGAGAATTAAAAATTTTGGGTGAACTATTCCTTTATTTAAAACTCTTGAATATTGAGAATGTTTTTGATGTTGAATGTTTGTTGTGTGGTATGTGTTAAATGTAGTACTGTCACTGACCCCGATGCATTCCCATGGAATTATCAGAGAGGAGTATTGCAATGCCGCTCTCTTATCTCTGTGTTTACATGTACTTGCTCACTCTCAGGCCTGTTTCTTGCAGGGTCCGTGAAATGAGAAATTTCAGAGAGACCACCAGTGAGCAAACCTCCATCAACTCACTTGGGTCCATATACATGCTGCGTCTGCTGCTTGTTATTTAGTGTGCTTTGGAATTCAACACAAGGTAAGTCCATTTTAAAAGCAATAAAGGTGGCACAGACAACACCAAATGTTGCTTTTAAAGTTAGTTAGTGCCTGTTTACTATCAGCTTTGAAATTGAGTTGGACAATGGGGTCCTGTGTGAATAAGACTAATACAAGTGTTGGTATTTGTGTATTTGTTTTGTAAATGCTTTGCCTTCTGTCACTGTGGGCGTTGTTACTGTATAACTATGGTAGCTTGTTTGTGAATCCATGCTGTGGACCAATTCATCTCTTTTAACAATGATATTTACTTTCCATTCACTATGGACACGTTGTCTATTATTCAGTCTTTTTAGTAGTAGAAGTGGCATGGATAATATGATTTTGATTTCCATCAAAGCACACATAAACACAAATCCATAAATACATATTGCGATCATTACGGTTAGCACCAAAGTCTTTGTGAATGCAATATCAATAGCTAGTGTACTGTAATAGATTGCAGAGTGCTGGCATTTCGTTGCAGACAAAGTCTGTATAATCAATGTTATGTTGGTCACTCCTTTTTGCCAATACCAAAAGCCTTCTGTTTGTTTCCAGTATGGGTGGAGAAAAGCTGGTGGCTTGTGTGTTGGTCACTATGTTAAGTCTGACACTACTGAGGTCAGTTCACACTCAGCATATGCCAGAAGAACCATGCTCTGTACAGATCCTTGTACCTGGACTTAAAGGTACTACACCTAAGATATCACATTATGTCATTTACACTGACTACTGAAGTTCTTGATCCTTTTCCAATAGTCTGGTTGCACATTATTATGACTTTGTTTATCCTCTGTTCCTCTAGGTGAAGCAGGGGAGAAAGGAGAGAAAGGAGCACCTGGAAGACCTGGGAGAGTAGGGCCACCTGGAGAGGCAGGTAATGCTAAAACCTGTTTTGTACGGTTAATTTAATTCTATCAAAGTGTATTTTAATTACTGTAAACTCGATGATAATCGTAATGAACAGTAGATTAGTGCAAAGTGACATTTTGCTGCATTTACATTCTGTATAAATAAAGTACCTCAAGTTACATGCAGAGTTGAAATGCACATGCACAACTTTATAAGGCAACATTTTTACTATAGCTAAAGGTGTTTAAAGACTTGTGACATAGATCATTGTAAGACATGTAATTTGGGTCAATATTTTTTGGAATATCAAAATAGGTAGCAGATTATTAGCAAACTGATTCCTACTGATTGATGTCAAACCTGGCACAACACGCTTTGAAACATTTAATTTATTCTTTATTCATTTATGTGAATGAGATTTGAGGGGAATATTTTCAGCTAATATCGGTCTGTTTCTCACACAAAGCTATCATTTGACCTCAGAAGAATATAGCACACTTGTCATATGGTACTTTTATGGTGCATTTTGTTGTTTTTGAAATGCAACAGGCCAGTCTCCACTCAATTTCATTATATGGAAAAGATCGGCCAAGACATTCCGCAAAATAACTCCTTTTGCGTACCACTGAAAATAGAAACTTTGAACTAGTGACCAAACTGTTCTTCTAAGAAAAATCACACACAAGGAGTTGCCAAATTTGTACACTAAAATGGACAATGTAATTAGTCCTTTTTGGTCCTTAAAATAGTGAAGGTGCTGAATGCAATAACTTTTGGAATAAAGGCTCTAAATGTGATAAAGGCCCAAAATGTAATAATTTGTGGTTTTAAAACATACAGTACAGTGTTCTTTTGAAGTTCACACAGTACATTCAACTAACATATTATTAATGTACAGTATATAAATAACAGGCAATGTCCTCACGTCACACATATAGTAGTCTTTGCCACAAATTAGATTTGTGCAGTGCGTAAAAAGGAAATCACCTTGTAGCCTGCAATATACAATATGGCAATAACTGAGAAATGCATGTATTGGGATAGAGAAATTAATCAGTTAATTATTGAACTGTTATTAATATTTTAAAGCCTGGATCAGTGGTTGCCAAACTCTGTAACTCTTTTTAGATTTACTACCCCCAGGGAAGACTTTTGTCTTATTGTGTACAGATACAATGAATAATATGGAAAAATAACAGCATATGGTTTGGAATAACGTGGGGTGAGTATATGACAGATTTATTTTTTTATTTTTTTCATTTTTAGGTAAACTATACCTTTAAAGTTGCAGTAAGAAAGATTCAGAAACCCTTGTTATTAATGACACCTGTGGCCGTTAAGTGAACTGCAGCCAGCTACCTGTTGCTCGTGCACACACTCCATAAGGACGCGAGCAAGCGAGCATTTGCCAAAACAATGTCGTAACGTTCAAAGAGACTGAACGTGATTCACCAGCATCATGCTGACAGATGAGATTGCATAATTAAAATTACACATTTATGATTGTTTTACTACAAACTTTGAGACTAAACTAAAACTACTTATCAGCTAACATAGCATACTGATACACACATACAGCTACATACTACCAAACTATACCAGACATTTTACTGTTGCACTGCACTGTTTTGTTGCAATATGATCAAGAAACCAGTGTATTTATCCTGTATACCTGACTTTAGAGAAGATAGTTGAAATTATTTGAAAGTTACGAAGCAAGGTAGCTTGCAATTCGTCAGTGTTAGCAGGCAAGATCAAGTTAGCTAAAATTACACAGATCAATCCTTATGGCACTATATTTCACATGCTTTGCAGTTATGTAAGCTTACCTGTCCAATAAGAAGAACGGCAGTTCGGCGTCGGTTTTGATCCCCAAAACCGAATGAATGTCCCTCCAGGAATCAAATGTCCTGCCGATGTTCACTCTAGTTTTCGCCTGACCACGATCACATTCCCGCTTAGCCAGAGGGGATTCAGTAGATAAATGTTTTTTTTTTTTTTTTTTTTGGCTTACTCGGAGTTTGTGTAGGAGTCGGTGTTGTGCTGGGAGCCAGACGTTTGCTGGATTCCATCTCTAAGATAACGTTACCTAGTGTTGCAGACTGTCTGTTGTCGCTGTTGAATAGTGGAAGAGAAGCTATTACTGTCTGAGGTAAGGCTCTCGGGAGCGCGCATAAACGTCACATCCTTTGGATTTTCCCGGCAAAACCGACCCGCTCCCTTCGCATGAAAATCAGTCTACAGGCTTTAATAGGAATATTCCACGAAGTTCTCACTGAGCTTCTATGAAAAGTGAGATCCGCCTTTTTTATTTGATTGATCAAATTACATTGGTAATCACTGTTAGACTACTGAGCATGCTAAAAATTTAATCTTTTTAAAAAACAATTATGAAATCCATGCAACAACTTGATGACATTTAAACAGCAGTGCATAATGGACTGCAGCAGAACAGCAACAAGAATATCAATTATTGTGGTAGGGGGACAGTTTGGCCATACCTAAATATTGGGGGGGGACATGTCTATTGTGATTATGGCCCAGTCTTATTTATCCCTGGAAAATGATTGGCAGGCCAAGATTAACAAGCTCCTCCCAAACTTACGTTTGGAACTTCCTTTTGCGCAAATTATAAATAATATATTTCATCCTAAATGTATGCTTACACACAAAAGTCAGAATTTGCGCACACACAAAAGTTTTCAGATTTATAAAACTGTACATATGCCAGAACCTGTGCAAAGTTCCCTTTTATAATTCAGTTAGAGTATAGTATATTCAGTTAATGTATTTTCAATTAGTTACAAAAAAATTTAAGTTACACGTTATTTTACTGTGTCCTCGTTACAGTGCAATTACACACGTAAGTACTGAGTAATATTAATTAACAACATGTACTTACTATAGGATTAGGGTTAGATGTTTGTAATTATGCATAATTTACTGTTGCTACTATAGTCATTACATGTAATATGTATAACAAGGACACTGTAAAATAAAGTGTTACCAAAATTTATATAGCCTAATATTGGCTGCAGAACAGTTACTTCTGATTCGAGTGCTTAACTCCATACTTGTTATTGTTAATGTGGGTTATTGTATAAGAAGTGGAGTTTATAGTCTTCTCAGTTCATTACTTGACCAGTTGGTGTCAGCAATTCCCACACACCAGTAAAAGATTGTGTGGACGGTGCGCAGTCTGTGCACATTTTCTAAATACCTATATGTGCGTGGGAAATTGCATACGTACATTTCAATGCCCATTTTGCACATAAGCAACATTTGTAAATCAGGCCCTAGGCTCTAAATGGACCCCTAAAACTTACCTTATTTTATTTTTAGAATGTTTGAGGTAATCTGAACAAGAATTCAGCCATGATGACTTTGGTGTCTTTATTGATTCTACATTCATGGGAATTACTACATTCTTCAATTCACATCACATGCTTATTACTATTTTTGTACGAACATATTAAGTTTATGTGTATATGTTGGTAATTTAAGGAAAGTGAAAAAGAGGATTATTTTTGTTATTTAGGCCCCCCTGGACTCAAAGGCCAAAAAGGCATCATGGGACGTTATGGGAAGATGGGCCCTTCTGGACTCAAAGGTAACTTAATTGAAATAGCAATTTTGAAAGTAATTATACTGTTTTATCTAAGTGCTTAATAATACTGTGTGCTTTCCTTTTTTCTAGGTTTAAAAGGTGATATGGGAGATCCAGGACCAAAGGGCCCAGATGGTGAACCAGGTATAGGCTTTGCCTAAATAGAATGAAGTTAAGATTTGATAATTGAACTCATTAGGAATAAGTTTAATGCTTGGACTGCTCATGTGAATGGTGTCATATCTAGCTTTTCTCCTCAGGGCTTCCCTGTGAGTGTGCACCATTACGGAAGATGATTGGTGAAATAGACATTCAAGTGGCACAATTAACCAATGAGCTGAAGTTCATTAAAAATGGTATGTCCTGAAACTACATGACAGCAAAAAAAAAAAAAAAAAAAAAAAAAAAAAAAAAAAAAGAACAAACTGTGCACTCTCTGCTGCTGTTCATGAGGCACGATATTCAAATAATATATATGATCATTCAAATGCATCGCACCTGTCAAGTTAATTCATACAGTAGTTCTTTTTTTATGTGCAGGGTGAATGCATGTAGACAAAATAATTTAGCAATTAGCCAGAAGCTGTTTTGTCCAACTGTCAGAATGCACTTGTCTGAACGTTGGGTGCTGCGGTGTGATTATAGAAATTCAGATCCTCATTTTTCAGCACTGCCCTCCCCCGCAGCTGTCGCTGGTGCCAAAGAGACCGAAAGCAAGGTGTATCTGCTGGTGAAGGAGGAAAAACGCTACAGGGATGCTGAGGTTTTTTGTCAGGGGCGTGGTGGACACCTGGCCATGCCCAAAGAAGCAGCGGCCAACAGAGCCATCGCTGGCTACATCACTGATGCTGGCCTTAGCAGAGTGTATATCGGTATTAATGACCTGGAACGAGAAGGCCATTTTATATACGTGGAGCGCTCACCCATGACCACTTTCAGCAAGTGGAGGGAGGGAGAGCCAAACAACGCTTATGATGAAGAGGACTGTGTTGAGATGGTGTCTTCAGGCGAGTGGATTGATGTAGCTTGTAACCTCACCATGTACTTTGTGTGTGAGTTTGACAAGGACAGTGTATGAGCTGCACCATGCATCTAGTCATGAAAGTGAACAAGAAGGGTTAATAATTGCAAAGTATTAAAGAGATCAATGCAATAAGGCTGAATTTTAAATGAAAATCAGCACAGTAGCTACTGAAGATTTTCCTATCTACCAATATACTGTTTTTATGATGACACTAAAATAATATGTAACAATTAAAAATACTGATTTATTGCCTTCTGTGCATAGTTTGACATTTTTTTTTATTTCTTTCTGTGTTATAGTATTAAATGTTTTTAAGTTATTTCTGATACTTAATACTCCAGGGATTCAGCATCCTGCATGCAGTGTCCTCAAAAAGTATTTGGACACCAAAGCCACACTTAAAAATGTATAGATTTCATTGCATGGATTTCAAAATATATAATCAAGTGGTATCTACAAGCAAATCATGTAGCTGATTTTAATCAACTGGTGTCAAGGCCATTTTTAGTGGATATATTAAATCAGTGACTCTTAAAGATAGTTCACTCAAAAATGAAAATTCTCTCTCATTTACTCCCAGATTACTTCTATGTTGCCTTTATGTTCTGGCTACCATTCACTTGCATTGTATGGATCTACAGAGCTGAGATATTTTTATAAAAATCTTTGTTTGTGTGCAGCAAAAGAAAGAAAGTCATACACATCTGGGATGACATGAGAGTGAGTAAATGATGAGAGAATTTTCATTTTTGGGTGAACAATCCCTTTAAATTCACAATTAATGTGTTCATCACATTAACTATGGACATGTTAATCTAATATCTGACGACCAGAAAGTGCCCAAATACTTTTTGAATAAACTTTGAAAAGTATACACACTGTTTTATAATGTACATCTAACAACGTTCATTTTGTGCAATGTTATGCTTGAAAAGTGTGCTTTTTTATTTCTTCCAATAAATGACACTTGATTCTGTATTTTGTTATCTAATACTGTGCCATACAAGTGTCCAAATACTTTTTGGGGCAACTGTATATTTCAGTTGTTTGTCTTGATTTCACAAAACAAAAATCAAATCATTATAAATTTTTAGATCATAAACAATCAAATTTGTCTTAACATTATTATTATTATTATTATTATTTGTTTGTGTGTGTGAGTGTGTGTGGGCGGGTTTGGGTGGTTTACGAGGAAATTTTTTTTAGGTTACAAACTGGTAATTACAAGGGTATTATGCTACAAATGTAGTTTATGAGGATATTTCTAGTGTCCCCATAATTCAAATTGCTTAAAAAACATAGTTTACAACAATGTTTTATTAAAAATGTAAAAATGCAGAAAGTTTTTTGTGAGGGTTAGGGGTAGGGGATAGAATCTATAGATCGTACAGTATAAAAATAATTATGTCTATGGAGAGTCCTCATAATGATAGCTGCACCAACATGTGTGTGTGTGTGTGTGTGTGTGTGTGTGTGTGCGTTTATGTATTGATGTGTGCTTTTATAAAGCTCTAATTGTATTACTCTTTGAAGGGTCTCCATCCTTCTTATGTAAACTTATTAATACTACTAAAAGAAAAGCCACTTCAATTTTTGTGCATCATAAAGCTTTTATGTTGTAAATTGGCGACCTCTATGGATGACGGCTGGCTCTACTCACTGTGATTCTCATGCGCTCAATAACAAGGTCAAACCGTCCTGGATGTAACTATGCATGAAAAATATAACAGCAGGCAGGAAATCTGATTAATTTGTGGCAAAGTGGCAATCTGTATACCCCCAGTTGCACGCATAACACATTTCCCCAATAAATCTTTAATGATGCAGAGTGTTCTTGAATTTCATAATGGCCTTAGACTTAACTTTACAAACGCATTCAAGCAACCTGCTTGTGTAAACTGATATCAGAGCAAACAGACAGACAATAGCTTAAGTGACCTAGCTTATAGCTTTGCGTTCATAAACAATTTGCCCCAAAACTAAATGCCATTTTGTAGGTGATAACGTCAGCCACGAAATCACACTGAAATAGGTTAACACCTAGACGATAAAACTGTTTTTTTTTTTTTTAAAGTAGACCTACAATAAAGTGTCTCCTACGACATGAGTAAGTAATACACTGATTAAAATTTAATATATTGTTTGGGGCTTGTCTAACCTAAACTAATTAAAGCTTTACTGCTACTGTGGTGCTTAAATCTACTAAAGCACAGACTAAAGTAGAACAAGTGGTATGCTTGTGTAAACTAGCTAACAGATAAATTGATGATGATTCCATGTATATGGGGCCTTTGTACTATTGTTTCGCGCTTTTAGGAATTTTTACTCTGTTACTATGGAAACTCGTCCAAACAGCTGCCTCAAGCAAACGGAAAACAGCGATTCAAATAACTTTCTGTTGTAAACGGTTAAAATAACGTGCATTATTTTTTGGGTTTGTTGTTGTTATAATTCATAATGTCCATGGGCCGGGGGTCGCATCAGCCTCCGCCAACAAAAACTGTTGTTGTGTTCAGGAACGGAGATGCTTTTTATCCCGGCCGAAGGTTTGTCATCAATCAACGACAATTATCGACTTTTGACAGCTTTCTGAACACTGTCACTCGAGGCATCACGGCGCCCTTTGGGGCAGTGCGAAACATTTACACTCCTAATGAGGGTCACAGGATTGTGGATCTGGAGCAGCTGGTGCACGGAGAGAGATATGTGGCAGCTGGAGCGGAGAGACTGAAAAAACTGGAGTAAGTTCATTCACCCACATTATATTAATGATGCCATTTATTTACAGGAGAGTAAGTAAACTTCACTTCTGTGGTGTTTGTGAGTGACCCACAATATTCTGTATAGTGTTGTTAGTCTGTGAAGACCTAATGAATTAAAACATCTTAATAGTTTAATATGATTATAAACTGCTGCATGTGGTAGGTTAATATGAATATAATGCGGATGTTAACAGTACTGTAGCCAGTGCTAGGCAGATTACTTGTTAATTGTTATAAGGTACTGATTACAAATTACATGGCAAAAAATGCAATCAGTAATGTAATCTCATAGATTACATTTTTGGGGTGATGTAATCAGATTACTTTTGGATTACTTTCAACCTAATTCTATTTTATTATATGTCACATGCATTTTAGTAGGATAATCATTCTAACATATAAGTACTAAGAGGAAAAATATGTATTCAGTTGAAATAAACATTAAATATAACAGCAATGACAGTGCATGGCCAAAGTTTATAATTCAAAACACTGAGACATCAAGTTCATTTTAAGTGCATAAAACATAGCAGCATTACGAAAATTAATGACCATAAAATCAACAGCAACGACGTTGCCTATGTCAAAGTTTTCATCTAAAAAGACTGAAACACTTTTAACCCTTATTGCTTGTTGATAGTCCATCATCTATTCCTTAGCTGAGGTGCTCAAATATCTTACTGTTGTAACGTAAAAGGAGCACATGCTCAAAATGTTCATCTGTGAGACTATTGCGCTACAGCGTAAGAATATGATGATATTGATATGAAAATTATCAATAAATTATTAACAATTTACTGCTGTTGCCTTGTTAATATGTAATCATATAATCTATAAAAAGTAACTGTAGCCTGATTACAAGTATTTTAAAATGCAATTCAGTCCAATTACAAGTACTTGATTTTTGTAATCTGATTACGAAAGCACTGACTGTATCTTATATTTGTATTTTTACTCACACACATTTTTAGGGTAGGCCTATCTTAATAGTTGTGCTGTTCATAAAATTCACATTTTTCATTCATTACATTATTTCTCTCTGCTTTTTTTTATTTTTTATAGCTATCATCAGATAACAACACAGAAACCTCAAAAGAAGAAGAGTGAACCGGTAATAACTCAATGTTGTGGGAATTAAATAAAGATATTTAAAATATCAGTAACACTTTACAATAAGGTGCTATTCGTAAAGGAATATTCTGGGTTAAATATAAATTAAGCTCAATCGACAGCATTTGTGGCATAACTTTGATTACCACAAAAATTTATTTTGACTTACCCTTCCTTTTCTTTTAAAAAAAGCAAAAATGTTGGTTCCAGTGAGGCAGTTTTAATGAAAGTGAATGGGTTCAATCTGTAAACTTTAAAATACTCATGTGAGTATTAAAATAGTCATGTGAAAAAGATAGGGCACCCCATGAAAACCTTTGTCTTTTTCAACATATGGACATTAGATCTTCATTTTAACAATATTGAGAGATGGAGGTAATATAAATAAACTAATAAAACTGTTTTTTTTAAATTATTTGTAAAATGTACTTAATAGAAATTAAATTTTTTGATGAGGAAAAAGATAGGACTCCCCCACATTTATTTACTATGTAAAATGCATAACATTAGGATCAGGTGCACCACATCAGGTGCAAAAGATTAGAACATTGTTAGAGAGGATTGTGGAGGAGCCTCAGACATTTAGTTTGATTGTTGAAGTGAGTGAAATCACCATGGTGAGATCAAAAGAGCTCTCTGAGGCCTTCAGAAAGAAGGTTGTAGATGCATATGAGTCTGGGAAGGGATTTAAAAAAAATTTACAAACAATTCGAAATCAGCCATTGCACTGTCCGGAAAATAGTTTACAAGTGGAGAACATTTAAAACAATTGCCAACATGCCCAGGTCAGGCCGTCCTAGCAAGTTCAGCCCAAGAGCAGACCGCAAGATGCTTAAAGAAGTCTCCAACAATCCTAAAATTTCATCTCGGGACCTACAGGTAGCTCTTTCCACTGTTGATGTTAAAGTACATGCATCTACCATAAGAAAGAGACTGCACAAGTTTGATTTGCATGGGAGGTGTGAAAGGAGAAAACCCTTGCTGTCAAAAAACAAAACAAAAAAAACATCAGGGCAAGACTAAAGTTTGCCAGAGAACACCTAGACAAAGACCAGGACTTCTGGAACAATGTGCTTTGGACAGATGAATCCAAAGTTGAATTGTTTGGGCACAGTAACAGAAGACATGTGTGGCGCAAACCAAAGACAGCATTTGAGCACAAGAACCTCATACCAACTGTGAAGCATGGGGGTGGAAATGTCATGGTTTGGGGCTGCTTTGCTGCAGCAGGGCCTGGCCAGCTCACTATCATAGAATCCACTATGAATTCTTCATTGTATCAGAGCGTGCTTGAGGAAAATGTAAGACCATCTGTCCAAAAATTGAAGCTGAAGCGGATGTGGACAATGCAACATGACAATGACCCAAAACATATCAGTAAATCCACCAAGGAATGGCTCAAAAGAAAGAAATGGAGAGTTCTGGAATGGCCAAGTCAAAGCCTGGATCTTAATCCTATTGAGATGCTATGGGGTGATTTGAAACGGGCTGTGCATGCAAGAAACCCCTTATACATCACACAGCTGAAAAAATTCTGCATGGAGGAGTGGGAAAAACTTTCTCCCAGTTGATGTCAGAGACTGGTAGACAGTTATAGGAAACGTCTTATTGAGGTTATTTCAGCCAAAGGGGGCAATACCAGCTAATAGGGCATAGGGTGTCCTAACTTTTTCCTCAGTAGGATTTGGCATCTTTGTAAATTTTTTGCTAAATAAATGATATCATGGTTAAAATGTCATTGTTTTTGATTCAATTACATCATCTTTATCTATAGATATTGTTTGAAAGAAGATCAAATATTGATATGTCCATATTTCTTAAAAAAGAACTAAATATTTCGTGGGGTGTCCTAATTTTTTCACATCACTGTAAACAATATGCATGTTAAAATTATTTTGTTGTGATCAAATTGCTTACTAACCTTTTGTGTGTAAAGTTATAGCCAATTTTACAACTTCTGTTACGATCCTGTCACTCTTGTCAGTCTGGCTTTTTGTGTGACAGGGTCGTGGCATCATTGTTCTGTGTCTGTCTTGTGCTTCGTTTCTGTCTTTGTGTGAGTGCACAATTTAGGTTGTTATTTCCCTGCCGTGCATTCATGTTGGTCTCATGTTTCATGTTCGGAGCATGGTGTCTGGATCCTGACTTCCCTGTCTGGATCAGTTTCGGTTGGTGTCGGGATCCGGAGACGCATGCTCCATGCTCTGTCTTTTATTGGCGTGAGTGCATTGCGCTTATGTCATCTTGGTGGCATGCACTCACGTCAGTCGTTTATGTCTGTCTCTCGCAACCACGGATGCGCTTCGCGTTGCACACCTGAGTCACGAGCTGTCTTCACGTTGTGCTGAGGTTCAGTCACTTCGGTCTGAAGTGACCTGAAGACAGGACACCTCTCACACAGGTGTCCTGTCTTGTTTTGTTGCCTGTTGCGTGCATCGCATGGCGTTTGCCTCGCGATGTATACTCAGTTTCTGTCTAGTGTGGGAATGCGTGGCATTGCTTTGTTTGGCATTGCTACGCATACTCTCATCTTGTCTGTCGGTTGGCACGAGCGTTTTTTTTTGCCTTATTGTCTTGACGATGTGCACTCATGCCATTTGGGTGTTTGGGTTTTGTGAAAGCACATGGCTTTGTTTTGTTTCTGTATTGCCGCGTGTCTCTCAGTCAGCCCTTGCCTCCTTGTTTGCCCCTTCGAATTAATTTGCATTGACCTCGTCGGGCCATTAGAGCGGATGGCACATGGGCATCACTTTGTTTTGGTTCTGGTGGACTATGCAACGCAATAACCAGAAGCAGAGCCTCTGCGCAACATCTCAGCACGTAGTGTTGCGGAAGCACTCTTCAGAATAATCTCCCGAGTGGGGATGCCGAAAGAAATCCTCACTGATCAGGGCACAACATTTATGTCACATACACTATACGAACTGTATGAATTATTGGGAATTAAATTGATTCGGACCAGCGTTTACCACCCTCAAACAGACAACTTGGTTTTTAATCAGACAATAAAGACTACGATTCGTCAGTTTGTACACGAAGATGCTCGAAATTAAGGCAAGTAGCTCAAACCCCTTTTATTTGCAGTACGAGAGGTGCCACAAGCCTCCATTGGGTTCTCCCCATTTGAATTATTGTACGGCCGTCGATCACGCGGCGTGCTTGACGTCCTATTGGAAAATTGGGAGGAGGGACCTTCAAACAGCAAAAACTAAATTCAATACGTTAGAGCAAAACTCCACACACTGGGGCAGTTAACGAATGAGAATTTGCTCCAGGATCAAAAACATAAAATCCGGCTGTATGAAAGGGGAACTCGGATATGGGAGAGAGAGAGAGAGAGAGAGAGAGAGAGCCGAGCCTGCACTTGTGCGTGTTTGTGGGCATTATTTGCGTTTACAAAAAACATTAGAGTGAACGAAAATAAAGATACCTTTTGAGTTTGATTTGCCATCTCCTGCTTCCTCCTTGAGAGAGTGAAAGAACCTTGTCACATGTGGTAATCAACATTACGCCACAAATGCTGTCGATTGAGCTTAACTTGTTTTGAACCCGGAATATCCATTTAACATTAGTTAATGCATTAGCGATCATGAACTAACAATGAACGATATGTTTTTTACGGCATTTATTCATCTTTGTTATTGCTATTTAATAAAAATACAATTGTTCATTGTTAGTTCATGCTAGTTCATAGTGCATTAACTAATGTTAACATATACAACTTTTGATTATAAAATTGTGTTACTATATGCTGAAATTAACATTAACCAACATTAAAGGGGTCATGACATGAGGAATCAAATTTTCCTTGATCTTTTGACATATAGGAAGTCATTGTACTATAAAAACATTCTGTAAGTTTCAGAACTGAAATCTTCCTCAATAAAAGAAAAAGATCATATATTTAAAACAGGCTCTAGAAACCGGCCGTTTGGAATTTGTGGAACTTGTGACGTCACAAGGAACAAATATATCTGCATATGATTCTTCCAGCAACACCTGTTTTTCCGTCATTGCACCCTTGGCCCTGCCCACTGGTGCTCAGACAGTCATGCTCACACAGGTGAAGAGGAGAGAAGGCCTGTTATGGGAGATTCATCCAAAGGGGACTTACACAGGACACAGTTATACACTGTTAACTCTGACTGTAGTTTATAGGGTAAATAACTGTAAAATGACCAGTAAATGACTATAATAAAATAATACAATATTTAACTGTAATATGCATTGCATCATGAGTAATTTCTGTTATGTCACTCATTAATGACAGTAAATTACTTTTTATCTAATTAAAGTAACAAACTGTAACTAAATACAGCAAATTACTGTAAATGTATTTCGGCTGGAATCCCACATCATCTTTTCCTGTGGGATGTACGTGTTTCTGTTTGTCAGTTTATAAAGGAGTAGACACAGAGACAACTGCAGGTAAGTTGAACGATGAAACTTGCCTCTATAATATTCAAAATTCTAACGTTTGGTATTGGTAGGATAATGAACTGTAATCTTGGCTCTGTCTCTCTCACGGCCTCCCTCCACCCCCGACGGATGGAGGCGAAGTTTACCTCAGGTACATTCCCCACGCCCGGTGCAGCTGTCAGAGGAAAGCTGCATTTGAGCGGAATTCACACAGAATTCAAGTGGAAAAGTGGAAAACATAAAATTAAGTAAGTACAAGCAGTATTAAGACGATAATTCAATAATTTTTTTTTTTTTTTTTTTTTAATAGAGAAATACGAAAACTTGAATTTTATTGAAAGGATGCCATTGAACTTTACTTTGGGACTGTTCACAGAGGACACTTTCTTTGCTTGCTTTCTATCTGCATTATCAGGCTACATCTTTAGTCAATGTTTTTTCTCGCACGTCATGAGTGTTGCGTTTTTAAGACGGTGCGTCACGTTGAAAGCGGTTCAACGTTTTAAAATGCGTCTCGAGATCTGCGTTTCGCTACTTCTTGAAAGTTGAATTTTTTAAGACTGTGCGTCACGTTGAAAGCAGTTAAATTTTTTAAAATGCATCTCAAGACCCGTGTTTCGCTGCTTTTTCTTGCGTCGTGAAAGTTGCGTTTTAAAACGGTGCGTCACGTTGAAAGTGGTTCAACGTTTTAAAATGCATCTCAAGACCCGTGTTTCGCTGCTTTTTCTTGCGTCGTGATAGTTGCGTTTTAAGACGGCGCGTCATGTTGAAAGCGGTTTAACTTTTTAAAATGCGTCTCGAGACCCGCGTTTCGCTGCTTTTTCTTGCATCATGAGTGTTAATTTTTTAAGACAGTGCGTCACGTTGAAAGCAGTTCAACATTTTAAAATGTGTCTCGAAACCCGCGTTTCGCTGCTTTTCTTGTGTCATGAAAGTTGCATTTTTAAGACAGTGCGTCACATTAAAAGTGGTTCAGTGTTTTAAAATGTGTCTCGAGACCCGCGTTTCGCTGCTTTTCTTGCGTCGTGAGTGTTGCGTTTTTAAGACGGTGCGTCACGTTGAAAGCGGTTCAACGTTTTAAAATGCGTCTCAACGCCCGCGTTTCGCTGCTTTTTCTTGCGTCATGAAAGTTGCGTTTTTAAGACGGCGCGTCACGTTGAAAGCGGTTCATCGTTTTATGTGATAACTTCATGACTTTAACATTAACACTTATTAAATATAATTTTCTTTCAGTGTTCACTTGATCCTTGTGGCCCTGCCCTGCACTGACTGATGACAATGGCTTCAATCTGTATACAATTTTTTGTTACCTTTTCAGTTGCTCTAAATGATGTGTAGTCTTCTACTTAAAGGGATAGTTCAACCAAAAATGAAAATTCTCTCATCATTTACTCACCCTCATGCCATCCCAGATGTGTATGATTTTTAGAAGAATATTTCAGCTCTGTAGGTCCTTTCAATGCAAGTGAATGGTGGCCAGAACTTTAAAGCACCAAAAAGAACATAAAGTAAAGATAAAATATTCCATACGACTCCAGTCTCTTCTGTTTTGTAAAACTTTCCCTTTTATGTTCCACAGAAGAAAGACATACAGATTTAGAGAAACATTAGGCTAAAGTACATACAGTAACGACAGATTTTTCATTGGATGAACTATTCCTTTAAAGGCAAAACTCTGTTTATGGAAATATTTACAAAACTTTGTCTCAAGTTATTGTATTCATACTTGTATAAGTGTGTGACTGAAGTGTATTTAGCCAGATATAGAAGACTATCAGCAATATGAGGGTGCTATGTGATTACTTTAAGTGCTTCAGGTTGTATTTAGATTGTCCTTTGGGTAACATTATTATTATTATTATTTTCAGTGTTTTCCTCATCCTGGCCCTATAATAACTGACACACTGCACTTCTGAAGTGAATGGCATGATGAAGTACCAAAATAGCAAGGCAAAAAAGGCCATAGATCATATTATCTATGTTTTTTACATTGGTACTTCACCTTTTTAACTTTCTGGTTGATTGTTGTTGATATACTTTGTTATTGATTTATTGATTGACCACTAGTACTATGTAGAAGTAGTAGTAGTTAGTACTAGACTTATACTATGTTAATTCTATTTAAATGCTGCTGGAATGTTTATATTGTGTTATTGAGTAGAATGACCATGTTACCTAAAATGTTTCTTAAATACGTTTATATTGTGTTTTTATGCTGAATATATTGGCTAAGTTACCTGACATATATTTGATAAATGTCTAATGTGTTATTAGATGAGTTCAAATACTGTTTTTAATGGCTGTTTATTAATAATGTAACAATTCATTTGTATTATTGGAGTTATAGTTTGTAATGCTGCTGGAATGTTTACATTATTTTATGTACTGTTATATATGGTTAACTGTAAAGTTAAGTGTGTATTCAGTGTGTTTAATGAGTGATTACATTAATTCATATGTTTTTAATTTGTTTTTAATTTGTTAATTTTTGTAACTATTACTATTTTACTATATACACTGGCAGCCAATAATGTACAGATTTTGCTGTTTCGGAAGGAAATTGGTACTTTAATTCACCAAAGTGGCATTCAACTGATCACAAAGTATAGTCAGGACATTACTGAAGTAAAAAACAGCACCATCACTATTTGCAAAAAGTCATTTTTGATCAAATCTAGACAGGCCCCATTTCCAGCAGCCATCACTCCAACACCTTATCCTTGAGTAATCATGCTTAATTTCTAATTTGGTACTAGAAAATCACTTGTCATTATATCAAACACAGCTGAAAGCTATTTGGTTTGTTAAATGAAGCTTAACATTGTCTTTGTGTTTGTTTTTGAGTTGCCACAGTATGCAATAGAGTGGCATGTCTTAAGGTAAATATTAGGTCAAAATGACAAAAAAGAAACAGCTTTCTCTAGAAACTCGTCAGTCAATCATTGTTTCATACAAAGGTGTACACTACAGTCTTCAAAGACAAAGGACAACTGGCTCTAACAAGGACAGAAAGAGATGTGGAAGGCCAGATGTACAACTAAACAAGAGGATAAGTACATCAGAGTCTCTAGGTTGAGAAATAGACACCTCACATGTCCTCAGCTGACAGCTTCATTGAATTCTACCTGCTCAACACCACTTTCATGTACAACAGTAAAGAGAAGACTCAGGGGTGCAGGCCTTATGGGAAGAATTGCAAAGAAAAAGCCACTTTTGAAACAGAAAATCAAAAAGAAAAGGTTAGAGTGGGCAAAGAAACACAGACATTGGACAACAGATAATTGGAAAAGAGTGTTATGGATCTTAACCCCATTGAGCTTTTGTGGGATCAGATAGACTGTAAGGTGTGTGAGAAGTGCCCGACAAGACTGCTACATCTATGGCAAGTGTTACAGGAAGCGCGGGGTGAAATGTCACCTGAGTATCTGGACAAACTGACAGCTAGAATGCCAAGGATCTGTAAAGCTGTCATTGCTGCAGGTGGAGGATTTTTTGATGAGAACTCTTTGAAGTAGTTTAAGAAGTTTTTTTCAAATTGTAATAGTAATTTTTCACATTATTAATGTCCTGACTATACACTGTGATCAGTTGAATGCCACTGTTGAATAAATGTACCAATTTCTTTTCTTTTTCAAAAACCTTGGCCGCCAGTGTATATGGAAGAATATGTAGTATTTATATGAAACATTTGCAATGTACCAATAAAATATATTCTTAAATTGAATTTATTTGAATGAACTTTTTTCATAAAAATTTACAATTCAACAGTAATTATATGGTTATATATTACAGTATCCCATTTACAGTAATATACTTCAGCCACCAATCACAGTAATCACTAAATAACTGTAAACAGCCATTGCAGCTGCTTACTGTAAGCAGCCATTTACAGTAACGAGCTGGCAACAGTGTTGCCAGTATGTTACTGTAAAAAAAGCCAGGTAAGGTCTAACAGTGTGCGTCTATCTGATTTAAATGTTTTTCAACATAACCCTGCAGTAGATGGCCTTGACCGTTATCATTAATCTCGCGTCACTTTTAAAAGACGTGATGACAAGATAGGACTCTAAAAAGGAGAACCTCATCCTGTTTCATCTGGTTGTTGTGCTGTTTTGAAGGCATCCTGGACCGTTTTTGCACCCATTTGTGCTATTTTTATTTGTTAGTCTTTTGTACACGTACTATATGGACATCTTTACATTTCAGTGCATTTCTGGCGATGTGCAGCAGGTTTTAAGAGTGGTACAAGTACAACTTATAAAAAAACGTGTCTCATTCAGCTGCCGTCGCTGTCTGGGAGAAACACATGCCGTTCTGTGTGTAAACAAACACGGAAGATGTGAGATGTCGCTCCGGAGAAAAACCAGCGTCTCAGCTTTAGCCTGTTGAAGCCGGTATAATCACCCAACATCACCATGGACTGTATTACATTTGCGTATTCAGAACATTTCAGCATGGATTGTATGTTTTTGGCTCATACCAGAGTGGATTGCTTGTGAACCAGTCATAGTCTAATTCAAGCTTTGCAAAGGAACTGAAAGATGCAGCAGTTAAACACTACCAGACCCATGAGTACATTTAATTCACAAATGTTTTAAATGTCTTGACTGTTTGATATTTGCTATGCTTTAGGAAACATTTTTGTACATTCAGGTGAAATACGTTGGGTATATGTTGTGTTAACCCTGAAATATAGTTTTATAAATGATAATGTAAAGTTTGTTCATTTTCTTTCAATTGAGTTTCAAATATGGCTGTTTTTGAGGGACTGCACAATGTTAGCCAATCAGAACATTGGGTGTTTACGTTGAAGCCTTAAAGGGCCAGATAGCTTAAAACTAAGCGTTTCAGACAGAGGGCCAGAGACAGGGTTGAAAATCATCATATATTATTAAATTATGACTGTTTTGGTGCAAAAAAAAACTTTACTGACATTATAAGTGGACCTCAGGGAAGATAATACAATTATAAAAAAAGAGTATGTCATGACCCTTTTAATAAATGCTGTAAAAGTTTTGTTCATTGTTAGTTTGTGTTAATCAATGTTATTAACTAATGTTAACAACCTTATTGTAAAGTGTGACCAAAATATCACTGGTTGACACAGAGATATTCATTTGTTACGAGTGTCAGAACTGCAAAGTAGAAGCAAATATCCGAGGCAAATGATCATAACATGTTTGCAGTATGATTTTTACTGCTGCTCTGCATCCTACATCTCTGTATTGACTCTAATCGATACATCCCTCTTGTTGAATATCACTGCAATATTTCCACAGATTTAGCAGTTGACTGATTTCATGCGCCCTGTTTTATTATTGCTGAAAAACATGAAATGAAAATACAGTATGTATTGATTTCACTATAAAACATCCATTTGAGTCAGCTGTTTCACTCCATTTCAAACTATGGCATATATGTGAGGCAGCCTCTGAATACATATTTGTTTGGTCTACTCATATTATGACTTAACAGCATGGCTATTAGAAGGCTATTAGACACAACTCAATACATGTTTTTTACTGTACAAGAGTGGGTATATATTTGGCTGTTCCTGATGTCTTTTTTAATAGAGAATTAAAATCTGTGCAAACTTCAACTGCCCCCTCTTTTCATTTTTGAATGTACCTAATAGATAGATAATGGCAATATAATATCTTGTGTTATTTTGAAAGCTGTGAAAAGAAAGATCTGAAAATGCTTCTCAACATTTTCAGGCACTGGCAGTCTTTACACAAGAGAACCCCCTTTAGCAAATGCTTACAATACAATCTTTATTTGCCCATTGGAGACAGGTGCCCTGGATATTGACAGACTGCTCAAAACGTAACCCTTACTAAACCCCCTTGAAGGCTGAACAGCCTGTTTGGCAATATATGGGACCGCTTGTTCAAATGTGCTGTTCATTTACTCCCTCTAGTGGACATTTTCACATCTGTCCATCTAGCCAGATCACATCTATACATATCAAAAAAATGTTGGGATTTTTTAAAATAAGAGTTCACTTCACCTCGACCCTGTTGGTCCAGATGCAATGGTCATGCATAATATTTAGATGTAATGTCACACTGTGACTTTCTGTGAGAGTGGAAGAAGGGAACGAATGGAAATAAAATGTGTTTCTTTGAGATGATGTGCCTGTTTTACTGTTGGCCGAAATAAAGTTAAATATATAAAATCTGGATTTCAGATGCCCATTATGTCTCTTTGCATTGCTGTTTGCCTTTTTATTTGCCACTTTATTTACACTCAATTTTCTATATATATATATATATATATATATATATATATATATATATATATATATATATATATTGTTTTTAAGGTTTACACATTTAAATTTCATAAATCCTTCAAATTGAATATATATATATATATATATATATATATATATATATATATATATATATATATATATATGTGTGTGTGTGTGTGTGTATGTGTGTGTGTGTGTGTGTGTGTGTGTGTGTGTTTGGGTGTTTGTGTGTGTATTGTAAGTTTTATTAATGTGTTAAAAATTGCACAATTACATTTGATGGAATTTTGTTATGAAATTGAAATGCGTAAATCTTGAAAACAGGCTAATATATATATATAATATATAATATATATTATATATATATTTTTTGAGTGTATTTCTAAATTCTTATTAATGATTAATGCACATGCCATCTAAAAAACTAGCTGCGAAGCACAATCACGCATGCTTTCAGATTTACAGAAAAAAAATATAAATATGTGAGTAATTTAAAATATATATATATATATATATATATATATATATATATATATATATATATATATATATATATTAAATTTATATATATATATATATGTGAGTTACAGTTCTTTCCTCAGATAATTACAAAAGTTGTTTTATTATGTCACACCTGCCTGTAATTTTCATGTAAACCCAAAACTTTGATTAGCTGGTTCATGTTTGTTTGATGAGAGTTGTAACTGAGATTTGCTCGATGGTAGATTTTTAAAAGCATGCATTGAGGACCTGTGGTGTACTGTGTTTTTTAGTAGCATGATATACTACCACATTGCCAAAAACTATTGACATCGGAAGTCAAAAGCATGCAGGCTTTAGCCTTATATTCAAAGTTTGGTCTATTTGAAGTGACTTATTAAGTACTTAAAGACCAAGCAATGGACGATAATGAGCAATGATCGTAACTAAGATGCCCACTTAGATTGAGGTTATTGCATTCTGTGTCACACTTTTAGCTCTTTCCATCTGAACAACATCCAACACAGTATTTTCAAGGGCAAATTGAAGAATACTATATGTATAAGTGCCCTAAATGAGCAGTGGAACAGTTATTGTCAGTGATGCTCAGCTTGTTCATTTTGTCTTCACTGCAGATCCGACCTGTAGTTCACAGCAGAATAATTGTCCCGGCTCGTTGGAAGAGAATCAGTAATGAGTCGTGCACCATCAAGTGAGGCCTGCTTTTAATGAGTCCCTTCAATGGCAAGCCTTAAGGCTATGGCAAAGTCTAATTCATTAAGTCAAGTAATGTCTAATAGTATAAAGTAAGACCTCAATTCTCTAGTTTATTTTTTTCTCATTATCTTACATGCTGTTAATTATCAGTGGATATTGTCTTATCTATTAAAAGGATGGCTCAAATATAAAAATTCTATCATCATTTACTCATACTCATGTTGTTCGAAACCTGCATGACATTCTTTATTTCACTGGATACTAAGGGAGATGTTAAATTTAGCTACAATCACCATTCACTTTGGTGACTGAGGCTAACATTCTTCCTAATATCCATACTGATTTAGAACGGCATTAGGGTTAATAGGGAATTAATAATGACAGAATTTTCATTTTTAGGTAAACAATCCCTTTAAAAGAAAGCATTTGGAAGCACACATTTATGGAATAAGTTCCTGAGTACCAAATGTGATTGTATTTTGTAGTGTTTTTACCAATGGAGATATCTTGGTTCCTCCAGCACGGATCCTGATTCCAAAGCATACACTCACTAGCTGGGAAAATATACTGGCCATGGTGACAGAGAAAGTTCACCTTCGCACTGGAGCTGTGCACAGGTACTGTATGTATTGCATTCAAATGTTTGCATGTAAAAATTTCAGAGGATGTTAAGTTGTCTCATTCCTTTCAGATTGTGTATGCTGAATGGGAGAACATTACATGGAGCATATGAGCTTGTGAACAACCAGTATTATGTTGCTGTAGGAGCCGAGAGGTTCCGGTCTTTGCCATATTATCAGCTGGTTTCAAGCAAAGGAGTAATCTACAACCTGACCGATGTGTAAGAAATAGGAGATCGTAATGATTATGCTTTCCGATATCGCAGATACATAACAGATATATAATGTCCTTTTACTGCACCTTCTTAAAGGTTTATTTCACCCAAAAATTACAATTCTGGCTTCATTTGCTCACATACATGTCATTCCAAACCTGTATGGCTTGCTTTCTTTCTTTTGAGGAACACAAAAGGAGAAGTTTAGCAGAATATTGCTGCTCTTATCCATACACTGAAAGCAAACAGTCACTATAGGCTTCCAATTTCCAAAAAGGACAAAAAAGCACCATAAAAGTAGTCCATAAGACTTGCTGTATTCCAAACCTTCTGAAGCCATACCATTGCTTTGTGTGAAAAAATGACTGAAAATTCAAGTGCTCTTGAAATTGTTAAAGCTACAGTAGAGGGAAGGGAAGATTATCAGTGAATAACAACTTAAATTTCCAGTTTGGAGCTTGACATTCACTGTTTACTGGTTATGCATTTGTTGTATGGTAAAGAGCAGGGCGAATATTCTTCAAAATATTTAGTTTTGTTTTTTGCAGACGAAAGAAATTAAGTATTTGGAACAACATGAGCAACGAGTAAATAATGACAGTGTTTTCATTTTGGTCAAGTTATTACTTAAAGGAATGTTCCTGGTTCTATCATACTAAATAAAATTATGTAAGCATGTAAAATGTTTAAGTCTTGTGGCCATACTTTTGCATAGTGTGTATTCTAACGTTTATGGATTGACCGCAGCAACTTACTGTAACTCAGATTTTTGCTTGTTTTTTAAATAAACGAGGGACAAGTCGAAAATATTTGTTTTGGTGATCAATACCACATATGCTGTCCATTGAGCTTAACTTGAATTGAATCTGGAACATTGCTTTAAGGTTACCAAGCTTAATGTTTTTCCCCTTTTTTTAGGATCAACAATGGCATTCTTCCAGACATAAAAAAAGACAAACATGATAGAAGATTGGTAAGTGAAATATCTGCACTATATTTTTAAGATAAAATGTGCATATTATTGACAGCACAATTTTAACAACATAATCACATGAAAAATCATGTGTTCATGTACCCTGAAATTGACCCCATTCTGCCAAATTACTGACAAGCTCCATACTCATTCAAATATTTTTGCATCAATTTGAAAATTTAGGTTAGGTTTAGGGTTGAGGTTTGGGTTATTATTGGGTTATTATTATGGAATAATAACATATGCATTCCTGTTGAATGTATTACATAATTTACCTAAAATTACAGATCGCTTTTAGAGCCACCCAGTGAACATTTCACAGAAATTGGTTAACAACACTGGTCGGCCACAAAATTTCTGAATTTCAGTAAGCACAGACCGATTTCAGCAGCAGAACTTTCGACCTACTGATGCTGAATTCAGTGTGATCAGTCGGTATTTTACAGCACCATAGACTAATAGGCTAATCCTTTAACCTTAAACTCTATGGATTAACCAACTCTCATGGTTTTACGGCGGGTCCAAAGGGGGGAGGTGTATTGTGAAAAAGTTTACGCTTAAAATGTTAAAGTCTCTGTACACATAAGTCAGGCATATGAGGAATCATTTGAAAGCTTAGAATCTGAACTTTTCAGAGATAAGCATCTCTTCTGTGTTTATGTTACATAAACTAACAAAATATGGCATCAAAACATTCGCGTTGAAAATTAGCGCCCACTAGAGGTAATGGGGTTGAAATATTTATATGAAAATAAAAGTCCTTCACATAGAACGTAAATGGACAAGTCATATATCAAATAAAAGGAATGTGACTGTACAGTTTATTTTGTTGCCCTAATAGCACAGTTCGAAAGTTTTTCAAAAGAATAACAAAGTGAAATATGATTGTAAGTCATCAAATATAAATGTCTCTTTTATGCACTGATCACTGCTGCTGTAAGCCCCAGATAGCTAAAAGCCATTATATCTGCTTTTATCTCAAGTAGTTTTCTAAAAAAATAAAACAAAACAAAAAAAAATTGCCATTTTCTTTCCTATGAGCTTACTTGGCTGAATACTCTAATGTTATATCTTAGTTGTCCAGAAAAAATATGACATCCAACAGAAAATATGTTTTCAACTACTCATGATAAAATGTTATATATCGCAGGATCTCAGCTTTCTAATGACACTTAGATTGAGCTTCTATTCCACTCAGAGGCTGAGATATTTGATGAAATAACAAGGGTGGTGCATGAACTGAAAATTAGACTGAATGTCTATGGAAAAGCATAGATTTGAGGGCTAAAATGCGTTAGAGCTCCACCTACATTTCAGATCTCTATATTGTAATGGAAAGTGATATTTTTTTTTCTTCTAGTGCTTGCTGCCATTTAGTGGAATGAAAAAAGGCTTTTCAATGTGAAGTAGAGTGAACAGAACCAGAATTACATGTTTACAAAGTTAGGACAAAAAAAAAACAAAAAAAAAACAACAACAACAAAAAAAAAAAAAACAAATCAGAAAAATATTTTGTTTATCATGAGATTATAAAGACATACAATAGTATTTTGTATAATTTGAGTCTTTTGTTTTATTTGGGGGGGATTTCTGAAAAAAAATTACCAATGTTTTGCAATTAGTCCACAGTATGTGTGAATGGTGAGCCTTTAAATTTGATTGCGAAAAATTGTAGGCGGCAGCCCAAAACGCTCCAGAGTTTAAGGGGTTACAAGTCTGGGAGTAATAGAAGTAAATGAGCATGTTTTGGCATTTTAGGATGTGACTAGTCATAACAATAATAGCTAATGAACACATTCTTTATCAGCACACATCAGCACACAACCCTTTCCCCTCTGACCGAACCCTGTTAGTGAGACAATTTCAATTTGGGCCAGATATAAATTCTCTACTGTTCATTAGTGTTGAAGATCAAATAGTTGAGAAAAATGTGACCATCCCAGAATCTCAATACCATCAATCACTGTCTGAAGGAGGTATTGAGTTCCTCTCACCTCGCTTTTTTCAAACTGTCCCAATGCTCAGAGTGTGTTACTTGATCAAGTGAGAGCCAAGCACCCTCACCAGGGGAAGGCATAGAAACCCTCCCCCATACCCACAGTATGAGGATAAATTGTTTTGTGATAGTGCTAGTGTTTGCTTGAAGCTTTGGGAAGGTCCAGACTACAAGAAGAGCTAGACCTGGCAAATATGTGATGGAGAAAAAACCCACACTTAGTGAACTGGGACTCTGAATGCTCCAAAGTGAAGTTTGAGACATCTGGCAATTGTAAATAAGAGAAATGATGGTTCATGTTTGCCTGTTGATGTTAGAAATGAAAGCTCTGGTGGTTACTCCATGAGTGTTGTTCTCTAATTGATTTCTCATGCTTCATGAGCTTCATTGACTTGAGGAAATAATTTGAAGAAATTAGCAAATTATCTTTGATAGAATGAAGATGGAATAGCAATCAAATTCTCATCAAAGTGTCATTAAATTCCAAGGTGTACAGTAGTTCCATAATCTGTTTACATTTAACCTGTAATCTCTATTTGTTTAGAGGAAAAACAAACACATTCATGCAATCATGTATTAGTTTTCCCTTTAGAGTATCTCTCAAAGTAATTTAAAGTTGTACTATTTATAAAATGGAAAAGACTTTTGTTTAATGATACAGCACTTGTACTGATATTATGATTATTCAATATCAAAAATGTATATTAATTATAATATTTAAGTATAATATTTTCTGCTGAAATAATTTTTAAGTTATAGTTCCACAATGGCATAGCAATTTAGACTTTAAGGGATAGTTCCCCCCCAAAATGAAAATTCTTTCACTGTTTACTCACCTTCATGCCATACCTGATGCGTATGACTTTCTTTCTTCTCAGAGCAAAAAACAGATGCTGCATCCAAAATCACGTACTGTTACATTATGTACTCTATTTGATGAAGAAAGCACTTCTCGGCCGGTTAAACAGTTCGCTCTTTTAGGTATGCATGCAAGTAGTATGAATAGATTCCGGACATACTTCATCCGGAGACGTGAGCATTGTCTCGTGACCTGAATAAATGATGTAAGAACAACAACAGCGAAAATGATCAGCTCTGGTTTGTTAAACAAGCACCATTTTAGCAGAAGGAACAATTTTCTTGGTATATATAGCACTTAGAGTTGAAAAGAGCCTTCCGACTCGCGGTTCTCTGATGTTTTTTTTAAATCCAGCATTATGAAAGTGACGTCACCTCAGCTCCCGTAGAATTCCATCCATTCTGAGACAGCGATTTTGACAGTGAAAATGGAGCTTTTCGAAAACATGAAAACACAAGATGGCGGACCATGTTGTAGTGGCGTTGATGTGCCTGCTATTAACTTTGATAGCGTTGTTAAAGATACCTTAACATTGCATTCCTTTAACGTGATGGGAAGTTTACTCGGAACTGCAGTCCAGCAATGGAAAATGAGGACAATTGCGTTTCAGACCGTACATGGAACAGCGATTTTTCACATGCACAGTCAGGGTTGGGGAGTAACGGAATACATGTAAAGGTATTATGTATTTAATATACAAAATATAAGTAACTGTATTCCACTACAGTTACAATTTAAATCATTGGTAATTAGAATACAGTTACATTCAAAAAGTATTTTGAATACTGAAGAGATTACTTTGCATTTTATTGTCATTTGCTTCATTTAATATTTAGTCCTTTAAGATGGAAAACATTTATACATATAAATGATGTGATCCAAAGTGCATTTGAACAGCAGTGAAACACTTTCTTAATGATGTATTACATTCATACGAGCAGACAGAGAAGTAAGTTTGAAGTAAGTTTGGAGCACAAGAAATAGAAATAAACCTTGTGTAAATTGTCAGCCATTTTACATGCACGTTACCAGGCACAATTGTATTTTTTTTATCAAGAAAATTCACGTTGGATCATAATTTCTATTTTTCTAGTAAGACCTTTGATATTAGCGCAAAAAAATTATTCTTGATAATAATTTTTGTGTTGTTTTCCTGTAAAAATATAAAAAAAATCCTTAAAACAAGATCAATTTGATTTATCTTGTTTTAGAAACAACACTGCATATGATACTTAGGTTTTTCAGAGAATGTATTTTTAACAAGTGTATTTTGTCTGTACTGGCAGAGTTTTTATAGTCAAAACAAGTGAAAAAATCTACCAGTGCTGAAGAAGTAATCCAAAGTATTTGGAATACATTACTGACCTTGAGTAATCTAACGGAATATGTTACAAATGACATTTTACAGCATGTATTCTGTCATCTGTAGTGGAATACATTTCAAAAGTAACCCTCCCAACCCTGTGCACAGTAAGGGGATTTAAAGGGATAGTTAACCCAAAATTGAAAATTCTCTCATCATTTACTCACCCTCATACCATCCCAGATGTGTATGACTTTCTTTCTTCTGCTGAACACAAACAAAGATTTTTAGAAGAATATCTCAGCAATGTAGGTCCACACAATGCAAGTGAATGGTGACCAGAACACCAAAAGCTCCAAAAAGGAGATAAAGGGAGCATAAAAGTAATATATAAGAATCCAGTGGTTTAATCAATGTCTTCTGAAGCGATCCAGTTGATTTCAGGTGAGAATATACCAAAGGATAACTCCTTTTTCACTGTATATCTTGTCATTGCAGTCTTTAGTCACAATCATGATTACATTTCCTAGCGCTTGACGCATGCACAGAGCGCTAGATGGTACTATGAGAAGTGTAACAGAGCTTGAAATCATGATCGCCAAGGAGAATGATGATGTCAAGATTTATAGTGAAAAATGAGTTACATTTTGGTCTGTTGTCACCCAAAACCAACTGGATCTCTTCAGAAGACATGGATTAAACCACTGGAGTGGTATGGATTACTTTTATGCCGACTTTATCTCCTTTTTGGAGCTTTTGGTGTTCTGGTCACCATTCACTTGCATTGTGTGGACCTACATTGCTGAGATATTCTTCTTAAAATCTTTGTTTGTTCTGCAGAAGAAAGAAAGTCATACACATCTATAATGGCATGAGGGTGAGTAAATGATGAGAGAATTTTCATTTTTGGGTGAACTATCCCTTTAAGGAGGATCCCTTGTTAAAAAGCAGTACTGTAAAGTCTTCACATAAGGAGGGAAAGGAGGACACAGGGAAATGGATACTTCAACTCAAAGGTGAGACTTTTAATAACAAAACTCAAAATCGCTTTTCAGCGTCACATTCATTAGCTTAATACGGTCTGTTTTAGATGGGTAGCTCTCTCTCCACTTGCTGCTGGCATGGTCCCTTATATACCGCTCTCCCCAAGCTCACTGCAGTTGGAAACAGGTGTTAATCATTATCTGGCTCAGGTGTATGCACCCTTACCGCTTTCTCTCTCTCCGGATGGATGCTCGACCATGCCCCCGCTGCCACATATCCCCACTGCCTGACTCAGGCCGGGGAGACATCCAGCCTGTCTACCACCCCCCCCCCCCCCCCATTTCTGGACAGGAAGTCGGTGACAGCCATCTACGCTCCCAGTCTGTGGACCACCTTTAACTTAAACGGCTGAAGAGCCAGATGCCAACGGGTGATCCGCGCATTGATATCTTTCATGCGGTGGAACCATTGGAGTGGGGCGTGATCTGAGCAGAGAGTGAAGGCCTGCCCCAACAGGTAGTCCTGGAGAGTGAGGACCGCCCACTTGATGGCGAGACACTACTTTTCAATGGTGCTGTACTTCGTCTCCCTCAGCGAGAGCTTGCGGCTAATTTACATCACTGGGTGCTCCTCCCCCTCCACCACCTGCGAGAGCACCTCCCCCAGCCCTCTGTCTGAAGCGTCCATTTGCAACACAAAAGGGAGAGAGAAATCGGGTGAATGTAAATGTGGCCCCCCACAAAGTGCGGCTTTAACTCGCGTAAACACCTGTTGACACTGCTTCATCCATTTGACCGGGTCTGGAGCTCCCTTTTTAGTGAGATCAGTCAGTGGGCTGGTGACGTCCGAATAATTAGGCACAAATCTCCTATAATAGCCAGCCCCAGGAATTGTTTCACCCCCTTTTTGGTCTTGGGTCTCGGGCAGATTGCAATCACTGCAGTCTTGTCAATTTGGGGACGCACCTGCCCATGGCCCAAGTGGAACCCCAGATACCGTACCTCCACCCGCCCAGTCACGCACTTCTTGGGGTTTTCTGTGAGTCCCGCCCATCGCAGCAACCTCAGAACCGTCCTCAGATGCTGCATGTGCCGCTGCCACTCATTACTGTAAATGATGATGTCATCTAAATAGGCAGCTGAGTAAGCCGAATGCGGTCTGAGGATTCAGTCCATGAGGCGCTGAAATGTAGCTTTTTGTGTTTTTCACAGGATATTGGTGTCAAGGTGATCTGCCAATAACCCTTTGTCAAATCCAGTGTCGAATAAAATCGAGTGGTGCCCAACCGATCGAGCAACTCATCAACACGAGTCATTGGGTAGGTGTCAAATTTAGACACCATGTTGACTTTTCTATAATCCACACAGAACCATACATACCCGTCGCTCTTAGGAACCAGAACAATCGCTCTTAGGAACCTGGACCAATCGCTGTGGGATTCCTCTATTACCACCATATCGAGCATTGCATCCAATTCTTCCCAAACTATTTTTTTTTTCTGTTCGTGCAGTCGGTAGGGATGACTATGTACCACTACCCCAGGCTCGGTCTCGATGTGGTGCTGGATGAGGTTTGTATGACCCGGCAGAGGGAAAAACACATCTGCAAATTCCTGTTGCAACTTGGCAACCTCTGCGACTTGATACAGTGAGAGTTGGTCTCCACAAGTGACCGGGGTGATATGATTGGCTTTTGTATTCACCTCCGGCCCGAGCTCTGCACCTCTCCGGAACTACCATAGCCAACATCTCAGGGACCGCCTCCCTCCATAATTTCAGGAGGTTGAGGTGATATACTTGACGTGGCGCACCCTCTATTGGTTCGCTTCACCTCATAATTGAGATCTCCCACTCGACGAGTGATCTCAAAGGGTCCTTGCCATTTAGCGAGTAATTTGGGGCTCGATGTGGGGAGTAACATGTGCACTTTATCTCCCGGTGCAAACTCACGTAGTCGAATACCCCTGTTATACAGGCGACTCTAATGTTCTTGAGCTTGGAGCAAATTCTCCTGTGTTAGTTGTCCCAGAGTGTGGAGATTTGCTCTAAGATTAAGAACGTATTGAATTTAGTTTTTACTGGTTGAAGGTCCCTCCTCCCACATCTCCCGTATGACGTCGAGCACCCCATGCGTGTACCGCCCATACAGCAGCTCGAAGGGGGAAAACCCAGTGGAGGCTTGCTGGACCTCTCACACTGCAAACAACAGGGGCTCTAGCCACTTACCCAATTTCTAGCATCTTTGTGGACGAACTTACAAATCATATTCTTCAGGGTTTTATTAAATTGCTCCACCAGGCCATCTGTCTGTGGATGGTACATGCTGGTGCGAATCTATTTAATACCCAATAATTCATAGAGTTCGCGGAGTGTTCGTGACATAAATGTCATGCCTTGATCAGTGAGGATTTCTTTCAGAATTCCCACTTGGGAGATAATTTTGAAGAGTGCCTCCACAACACTGCGTGCTGAGATGTTGCACAGAGGCACCGCTTCCGGATATTGCTTTGCATAGTCCACCAGAACCAATACAAAGCGATGTCCACGTGCAGTCCAGTCTAATGTGCAGCCCGACGAGGTCCATGCCAATTCTTTCGAAGGGGACCTCGATTAACGGAAGGGGGTGCAATGGCATTCTTGGTGTGGCTGGTGGATTCACCAACTGACATTCACGGCATGCCGCACACCACCTGCGAACATCGGCGTGAATGCCCGGCCAATAAAAATGGGCCATTAGTCGGCTCAGTGTTTTTCTTTCCCCTAAGTGACCCGCCATCGGATTATAATGAGCCGCCTGGAACAACATTTCCCGGCGGCTCTGTGGTATTAACATCTGGGTTGTATCCTCTTTTGTTGTATCCTCTGTGTCACTCGATACAACCGTTCTTTTATTATCACAAAATAAGGAAAAGTGTGATGTTCGGCTTGAGTTGATGACCATCAATAACTTTCACTTGGTCGAGGGTGTGCCTGAGGGTTTCATCTCTCGACTGCTCTAGTGGGAAGTCTCTGCTCTATCCCTTTGGGTAAGTCCCCTGAGGATGGGAGGGGCCGCAGCCTCCCCCTCCCTCACGTCACCCTGACGTGGAGCTGACGAAGATGGCCCCGGCTCCGCCTCCCCTGCCAAAGCATCGCACATTTCACATCTAACAGCCTTTGTGCAGGACCCATCCGCACATATTCCCTTCAACACATTTTTGAACTCAGGACAATTAGTTCCCAGAATTAACGGATGGGTGAGACGGGAACTAACCGCCGCCTCTACTCTATGCTTTGTTCCCCGAAATTTAATAATGAGGGTCACTACAGGGTAGTTGTGAATATCCCCATGCACACACTTCACCCTCACCCTTTTGGTTGTGCCCAAAGCCTCGTGTTGAACCAGACATTGTTGGATAGTGGTCTGGTTACAACCTGTGTCCACCAAGGCTTGGTGAGTACTCACCTTGACACTTACTGGTGTCCTGTACGCTCCGGCCCGATCGGGGGCAGCCTGTGGAGTGTCGGGGATCCGGACTACAGTTCCCAGCTCCATCACAGGGCATTGATCTCAGAAGTGCCCCGGATCCCTGCAACTCCAGCAGGCTGGCCCAGGTGGTACACCCGCACCTGCGTCAGCGGGCACATCCACCTGAGGGGGAGAGCGGTGGGGCAATGAAGATGCCATGGGGGGGGGGGGACAAACCCCCACGAACGGGAAGCCGGCTTCGGTGGCAGGATTCCATGCCTCCGTGGTACTGGGATGGGCTGTGGGGAGAGAGCAGAGTGAGAGGAGATGGGGGAGGGAGAAGAGATTGGGGAAAACACAGGGGGAGGGGAGAGAGAGCGGGAGGGCTCTTCCGCCCTCTGGTACGCCATCATATGGTCCTCCGCCAATTGGACAGCTTCCTCCAGCGATGCCGGGCAGTGGCACTGGACCCATTCCTCTGTCCCTTATATACCGCTCTCCCCAAGCTCACTGCAGTTGGAAACAGGTGTTAATCATTATCTGGCTCAGGTGTATGCACCCTTACCATTTTCTCTCTTTTGGATGGATGCTCGACTACGCCCCCACTGCCACAAGTACATTTTAATGTATTGAACGTGTACTTGATGTGTATTGGAATCCCAAAAGTACATTTTAAAAATGTACTTCAAGGTAATATTATATAAATGAATTAAAAGGATACTTAAAGGAATAAACTTTCATGAGAATGTTTCTTAACCTACTTACACACACTTTTAAAAAGTGCACTTAGTTTAATAGCAACTTTAGAGTATTTTTTAAATCAGTACCTTTAAAAAATATTTTTGAATAATTAATTGGATTTAGTGCTTAAAATACTAAAGTACATTCACACTTAAGTATACTTGATTTTCATTTTGATCATTTCAACTTAAGTGTGTTTCTTGAAATGACATTTAGTCAATACATTTTAATATGTTGTTTTATTTCGTTTCAAGACTTCTAGGACATTACTTCATAGCATAGATCAGGGTGCTTAAAAAGTATACTTGTTTGTTACACCAACTTTTGTGTGTTTTCAAGAAGTACACATCCAGGACATTAGTTCACAATACATTATAGTTTAGTGTACTTTAGTAAGTATACTGTACTTGATTGACATGTTTAGTATACATGTGTACAGTAGTAGAGTAGAAGTATGTTTTTTATGATTGCGTACTTAGTAAACTGTAGTAGCAGTACAGGGGTTGGCAACCATATAGTTCACACAAAAATGAAAAATAATTAACTCAAACCCACTCCATACTGTATGACTTTCTTCCATGGAACACAAAAGGAGAGGTTTGGCAGAATGTTAGGGAATGACAGTTTTAGTCACTCTTTATTTTAATTGCATCTTTTTTCCATAATAATCTCATTCTGAAGAAAGAAAGTCATATGGGTTTGGAACAATATTATGGAGTTAATAATGACAGAATTTTCACTTTTGGGTGAACTATCCCTTTAGGTTTCTGCATAGTCTCTTTTAATCCCAAGCACGAAACTTTTCTATATAGCATCCATTCTACAGATCCTTCATTTACCAGATGA